>NC_037673.1:44165133-44313001 GCF_003255815.1 Theropithecus gelada | reverse complement strand
ATGGTGTATATGTGCCACATTTTCTTAATTCAGTCTGTCACTGATGGACATTTGGGTTGATTCCAAGTCTTTGCTATTGTGAATAGTGCCGCAATAAACATACGTGTGCATGTGTCTTTATAGCAGCATGATTTATAATCCTTTGGGCATATACCCAGTAATGGGATGGCTGGGTCATATGGTACTTCTAGTTCTAGATCCTTGAGGAATCGCCATACTGTTTTCCATAATGGTTGAACTAGTTTACAATCCCACCAACAGTGTAAAAGTGTTCCTATTTCTCCACATCCTCTCCAGCACCTGTTGTTTCCTGACTTTTGAATGATCGCCATTCTAACTGGTGTGAGATGGTATCTCATTGTGGTTTTGATTTGCATTTCTCTGATGGCCAGTGATGATGAGCATTTTTTCATGTGTTTGTTGGCTGTATGAATGTCTTCTTTTGAGAAATGTCTATTCATATCCTTTGCCCACTTTTTGATGGGGTTGTTTGTTTTTTTCTTGTAAATTTGTTGGAGTTCTTTGTAGGTTCTGGATATTAGCCCTTTGTCAGATGAGTAGATTGCAAAAATTTTCTCCCATTCTGTAGGTTGCCTGTTCACTCTGATGGTAGTTTCTTTTGCTGTGCAGAAGCTCTTTAGTTTAATGAGATCCCATTTGTCAATTTTGGCTTTTGCTGCCGTTGCTTTTGGTGTTTTAGACATGAAGTCTTTGCCCATGCCTATGTCCTGAATGGTACTACCTAGGTTTTCCTCTAGGATTTTTATGGTATTAGGTCTAACATTTAAGTCTCTAATCCATCTTGAATTAATTTTCGTATAAGGAGTAAGGAAAGGATCCAGTTTCAGCTTTCTACTTATGGCTAGCCAATTTTCCCAGCACCATTTATTAAATAGGGAATCCTTTCCCCATTTCTTGTTTTTCTGAGGTTTGTCAAAGATCAGATGGCTGTAGATGTGTGGTATTATTTCTGAGGACTCTGTTCTGTTCCATTGGTCTATATCTCTGTTTTGGTACCAGTACCATGCTGTTTTGGTTACTGTAGCCTTGTAGTATAGTTTGAAGTCAGGTAGCGTGATACCTCCAGCTTTGTTCTTTTGACATAGGATTGTCTTGGAGATGCGGGCTCTTTTTTGGTTCCATATGAACTTTAAAGCAGTTTTTTCCAATTCTGTGAAGAAACTCATTGGTAGCTTGATGGGGATGGCATTGAATCTATAAATTACCTTGGGCAGTATGGCCATTTTAACCATATTGATTTTTCCTATCCATGAGCATGGTATGTTCTTCCATTTGTTTGTGTCCTCTTTGATTTCACTGAGCAGCGGTTTGTAGTTCTCCTTGAAGAGGTCCTTTACATCCCTAGTAAGTTGGATTCCTAGGTATTTTATTCTCTTTGAAGCAATTGTGAATGGAAGTTCATACATGATTTGGCTCTCTGTTTGTCTGTTACTGGTGTATATGAATGCTAGTGATTTTTGCACATTAATTTTGTATCCTGAGACTTTGCTGAAGTTGCTTATCAGCTTAAGGAGATTTTGGGCTGAGACAATGGGGTTTTCTAAATATACAATCATGTCATCTGCAAAGAGGGACAATTTGACTTCTTCTTTTCCTAACTGAATACCCTTGATTTCTTTCTCTTGCCTGATTGCCCTAGCCAGAACTTCCAACACTATGTTGAATAGGAGTGGTGAAAGAGGGCATCCCTGTCTTGTGCCAGTTTTCAAAGGGAATTTTGCCAGTTTTGCCCATTCAGGATGATATTGGCTGTGGGTTTGTCATAAATAGCTCTTATTATATTGAGGTACGTTCCATCAATACTGAATTTATTGAGCGTTTTTAGCATGAAGGGCTGTTGAATTTTGTCAAAAGCCTTTTCTGCATCCATTGAGATAATCCTGTGGTTCTTGTCTTTGGTTCTGTTTATATGCTGGATTATGTTTATTGATTTGCGAATGTTGAACCCGACTTGCATCCCAGGGATGAAGCCCACTTGATCATGGTGGATAAGCTTTTTGATGTGCTGCTGAATCTGGTTTGCCAGTATTTTACTGAGGATTTTTGCATCGATGTTCATCAGGGATATTGGTCTAAAATTCTCTATTTTTGTTGTGTCTCTGCCAGGCTTTGGTATCAGGATGATGTTGGCCTCATAAAATGAGTTAGGGAGGATTCCCTCTTTTTCTATTGATTGGAATAGTTTCAGAAGGATTGGTACCAACTCCTCCTTGTACCTCTGGTAGAATTCAGCTGTGAATTCATCTGGTCCTGGACTTTTTTTGGTTGGTAGGCTATTAATAATTGCCTCAATTTCAGAGCCTGCTATTGGTCTATTCAGGGATTCCACTTCTTCCTGGTTTAGTCTTGGAAGAGTGTAAGTGTCCAGGAAATTATCCATTTCTTCTAGATTTTCTAGTTTATTTGCATAGAAGTGTTTATAGTATTCTCTGATGGTAGTTTGTATTTCTGTGGGGTCGGTGGTGATATCCCCTTTATCATTTTTTATTGCGTCTATTTGATTCTTTTCTCTTTTCTTCTTTATTAGTCTTGCTAGTGGTCTGTCAATTTTGTTGATCTTTTCAAAAAACCAACTCCTGGATTCATTGATTTTTTGGAGGGTTTTTTGTGTCTCTATCTCCTTCAGTTCTGCTCTGATCTTAGTTATTTCTTGCCTTCTGCTAGCTTTCGAATGTGTTTGCCCTTGCTTCTCTAGTTCTCTTAATTGTGATGTTAGAGTGTCAATTTTAGATCTTTCCTGCTTTCTCTTGTGGGCATTTAGTGCTATAAATTTCCCTCTACACACTGCTTTAAATGTGTCCCAGAGATTCTGGTATGTTGTATCTTTGTTCTCATTCGTTTCAAAGAACATCTTTATTTCTGCCTTCATTTCGTTATGTAGCCAGTAGTCATTCAGGAGCAGGTTGTTCAGTTTCCATGTAGTTGAGCGGATTTGATTTAGTTTCTTAGTCCTGAGTTCTAGTTTGATTGCACTGTGGTCTGAGAGACAGTTTGTTATAATTTCTGTTCTTGTACATTTGCTGAGGAGTGCTTTACTTCCAACTATGTGGTCGATTTTGGAATAAGTGTGATGTGGTGCTGAGAAGAATGTATATTCTGTTGATTTAGGGTGGAGAGTTCTATAGATGCCTATTAGGTCTGTTTGCTGCAGAGATGAGTTCAATTCCTGGATATCCTTGTTAACTTTCTGTCTCGTTGATCTGTCTAATGTTGACAGTGGAGTGTTGGAGTCTCCCATTATTATTGTATGGGAGTCTAAGTCTCTTTGTAAGTCTCTAAGGACTTTCTTTATGAATCTGGGTGCTCCTGTATTGGGTGCATATATATTTAGGATAGTTAGCTCTTCCTGTTGAATTGATCCCTTGACCATTATGTAATGGCCTTCTTTGTCTCTTTTGATCTTTGATGGTTTAAAGTCTGTTTTATCAGAGACTAGTATTGCAACCCCTGCTTTTTTTTGTTCTCCATTTGCTTGGTAAATCTTCCTCCATCCCTTTATTTTGAGCCTATGTATGTCTCTGCGTGTGAGATGGGTCTCCTGAATACAGCAGACTGATGGGTCTTGACTCTTTATCCAGTTTGCCAGTCTGTGTCTTTTAATTGGAGCATTTAGTCCATTCACATTTAAGGTTAAGATTGTTATGTGTGAACTTGATCCTTCCATTATGATATTAACTGGTTATTTTGCTTGTTAGTTGATGCAGTTTCTTCCTAGCCTAAATGGTCTTTACATTTTGGCATGTTTTTGCAATGGCTGGTACCGGTTGTTTCTTTCCATGTTTAGTGCTTCCTTCAGGGTCTCTTGTAAGGCAGGCCTGGTGGTGACAAAATCTCTAAGCATTTGCTTATCTGTAAAGGATTTTATTTCTCCTTCACTTATGAAACTTAGTTTGGCTGGATATGAAATTCTGGATTGAAAATTCTTTTCTTTAAGAATGTTGAATATTGGCCCCCACTCTCTTCTGGCTTGCAGAGTTTCTGCCGAGAGATGTGCTGTTAGTCTGATGGGCTTCCCTTTGTGGGTAACCCGACCTTTCTCTCTGGCTGCACTTAAGATTTTTTCCTTCATTTCAACTTTGGTGAATCTGGCAATTATGTGTCTTGGAGTTGCTCTTCTCGAGGAGTATCTTTGTGGCGTTCTCTGTATTTCCTGGATTTGAATGTTGGCCTGCCCTACTAGGTTGGGGAAGTTCTCCTGGATATCCTGAAGAGTGTTTTCCAACTTGGTTCCATTTTCCCCCTCACTTTCAGGCACCCCAATCAGATGTAGATTTGGTCTTTTTACATAATCCCATTCTTCTTGCAGGCTTTGTTCATTTCTTTGTCTTCTTTTTTCTTTTGGTTTCTCTTCTCGCTTCATTTCGTTCATTTGATCCTCAATCGCTGATACTCTTTCTTCCAGTTGATCCAGTGGGTTACTGAAGCTTGTGCATTTGTCACGTATTTCTCGTGTCATGGTTTTCATCTCTTTCATTTCGTTTATGACCTTCTCTGCATTAATTACTCTAGCCATCAATTCTTCCACTTTTTTTTCAAGATTTTCAGTTTCTTTGCGCTGGGTACGTAATTCCTCCTTTAGCTCTGAGAGGTTTGATGGACTGAAGCCTTCTTCTCTCATCTCGTCAAAGTCATTCTCCGTCAAGCTTTGATCCGTTGCTGGTGATGAGCTGTGTTCCTTTGCTGGGGGAGATGCACTCTTATTTTTTGAATTTCCAGCTTTTCTGCCCTGCTTTTTCCCCATCTTTGTGGTTTTATCTGCCTCTGGTCTTTGATGATGATGGTGACGTACTGATGGGGTTTTGGTGTAGGTGTCCTTCCTGTTTGATAGTTTTCCTTGTAACAGTCAGGACCGTCAGCTGCAGGTCTGTTGGAGATTGCTTGAGGTCCACTCCAGACCCTGTTTGCCTGGGTATCAGCAGCAGAGGCTGCAGAAGATAGAATATTGCTGAACAGTGTGTGTACCTCTCTCATTCTTGCTTTGGAGGCTTCCTCTCAGGGGTGTACTCCACCCTGTGAGGTGTGGGGTGTCAGACTGTCCCTAGTGGGGGATGTCTCCCAATTAGGCTACTCAGGGCTCAGGGACCCACTTGAGCAGGCAGTCTGTCCCTTCTCAGATCTCAACCTCCGTGTTGGGAGATCCACTGCTCTCTTCAAAGCTGTCAGACAGAGTCGTTTGCGTCTGCAGAGGTTTCTGCTGCTTTTGTTGTTGTTTACTGTGCCCTGTCCCCAGAGGTGGAGTCTGCAGAGACAGGCAGGTTTCCTTGAGCTGCTGTGAGCTCCACACAGTTCGAGCTTCCCAGCGGCTTTGTTTACCTACTTAAGCCTCAGCAATGGCGGGTGCCCCTCCCCCAGCCTCGCTGCTGCCTTGCCGCGAGATTGTAGACTGCTGTGCTAGCAATGAGGGAGGCTCCGTGGGCGTGGGACCCTCCCGGCCAGGTGTGGGATATGATCTCCTGGTGTGCCTGTTTGCTTAAAGCGCAGTATTGGGGTGGGAGTTACCCGATTTTCCAGGTGTTGTGTGTCTCAGTTCCCCTGGCTAGGAAAAGGGATTCCCTTCCCCCTTGCCCTTCCCAGGTGAGATGATGCCTCGCCCTGCTTCAGCTCTCGCTGGTCCGGCTGCAGCAGCTGACCAGCACAGATTGTCTGGCACTCCCTAGTGGGATGACCCCAGTACCTCAGTTGAAAATGCAGAAATCACCGGTCCTCTGTGTTGCTCGCGCTAGGAGTTGGAGACTGGAGCTGTTCCTATTTGGCCATCTTGCTCCGCCCCCATTCATAGAATTTCTATGAATTTTTTTGTTACAAGTTGTTGAATAGCTTTTATAGTTAAATAATTTTGTGTTTTTGTTTTTGTACTGGATAATACTCATACCACAGATGAGTACCCTGTAAAATGAATTTGAAAATCTCTCAACTATGTTACATCATTACTATGCCCAGTGGATCCGAGGGGATAAAAAGAATTCAGCTGCATCTCAATAGCTTGTAGAATAATTAGGAACATGTAGGTTTTGCAATTTCACTGGATCAATTTAATTGACAAGTCAGAATTTAATTTTTTTGTTGTTGTAACTTCTCTCACATTGTGATACGTTGTAAAGAGTATGACCAATAATTAAGACAACACACTATTTTGGAAAATATGTCAATTGAGTACCCACTGTGGACTTGATAAGCAAAATATTTTCTTTTGAGTATTAACCACTTCTCTCTTCAAAGTTTCTTCAACCATTCCTATTTAGAAATATACCTGAGTAACCCATCTCTATCTCCTAACCTCAAACTATCCAATTGACACCAAGGTAGAATGGTGGGACTGATAGCAACAAATTGAGAACTTACTGTCTCTCTCCAGCTGCTCAGTTTTTTGTTTATTTTGCTTGTTTTTTAGACATTTATTCCTAAAAAGCGTTCATGCTGTGGAAGAAGGATATGACAATTTTCTGTTTTCATGGAGCTATTTGTTTTGTTGGGAATTCAAAAAATGGAGACAAGATTTACACAGTTGAAATAAGGAACTAAGTGTGAATCGGGTTTCAGTCTAATGTTAGTACCCCAGCAAGGATGTAAGCTCCATAGCAGCAGGATCCTTGACTGACTGTCTATTCAGCTCCATCTTTAGGTCTTAGGACAGTGCCTGTAACACAGTAGCAACAATAGCAACAAACTCTGTTGCTACTGAACAGTCGCTGACCATATCCTTGACTGTGAATGCGGCAGCAAGCCAAAGGGAGAGAGTTAATTTCATCCAGAGAGCTTGGAAAGACTTCTTGGAGCAATTGGGATTCGAATAGTCAAGTACATTATTGATACTTACAGAGTTGCTGAGAACCAATGAACATTTTTGGTGATTGATAAACAACTCTCCTGAACCATACTTCATCGGCTTTCAAATCCTTCAACAAATTTTAAAATAATTTCTGACTCTTTCTCTGCCAACATTACTACCATTGTAATGCTACCAATAATGCTTAGACAACTTTTAACATTTTATTTTTGACATATTTCCCTTTATGGTCTTTCTATACAACAACAATTCTGCTACTTCCATTTGATATTTTTAAGCTCTATAATCACCAGATGTGTGACATTGAAGTTATAAATATAAATGAGAAATGATTCATTCCTCAATGATCTCATAGTGTAGCATGCTTAAAATATAATTGCCATACTGAACAATAAATATTTTATGTAGTAGGAAGGAGAAGCCAAATATTATTAGAGACCTACTGTGTTTCAAGCTTAGAAGCAAGCAATATGTTACTGCTTTTCATAATCTTGCAAGCTACATAATCGCCAATTTTACATCTGAGAATTCTGTATTCACAAAGGCAGAACTGCTTCCCAAAGCAAGAACTTGTATTTCCGGAATCCACACTTCATTGTGCTGACTATATATTACCACAAATTGTACTTCTCACCCAAATTCTATTATACGATTACATCATATTGCGATGCCTCTTCTTCAGTCTCTGCTATTTCTCCTCTCCTTATATTCTGGCTTACCTCCTGAAATGAAGTAAAAAGAAATGCATAATTACTTGAACTTAGATACTCTTTGGTAAGATGTTTTTGATGTCCTAAAATTTCTTCTCATGGTCGATGAAACCTTACAATTTGATATGTGACCTCATATTCTGTACTTAACGAATGCAGAATGTGAATTGTGTTCTTAGAGATCTAGGGCACAACTCAAGCTGATTCAAACAGTCTTTTCCTGGAGGCACTATTACCTCAACAGAAATATGTTCCCACAGATATTACAATACTTCTTGGAGTTTCCTGTCTGGCCACACAGGAGCCTTTGGTTTGAAGAACTATTACCAAAGTGATGTTTTTCCTTCATTTCTACTAGGATGGTGCAAATACTTAAATTCATCTAAAAAATCCTATTAAGAACCTTCATATATTCTTCTTGGCTTTATCTAAATTGAGATCACCAGATTGCAGACTTTTAATAATGCACTCTGCTCACTAGAACGTCAGACTTAAATTGTAAGTTCAAAACAACCTTGTAAAAACTAATAGATGCCATTTATGTGTACTAAGTCTTACCTCTAATTTTAATAAAATTCTTTTTCCAATGGCATCATTCATACAAAAGAAATATATTTGTTTTAAGTTTTATTTCTTCTCCGCATTTGTGGCAACTATTCACTCCTGGTTATTAATACATTACAGAGAGAATACTCCTCTGAAGAATGATGTGGCTACTGTGTCTGGAAAAACTAAGATTTTTGCTTAAAAAGAGTTAGCCACCAAAGCAAATAAGCTGGTTTTGAACTACAAAAACTGCCTACAAAAATTTTCCGTGCTTTTTTACCTTGTTTTCCTTTGGGTATACAGAATTCAAGGACACAAATACCAACCATTTCTGACATAAGCTTCTTAGATTTCACTTGCTGAATCCTTTCTTTTTCCATCTCTGAACTGATGCTACCCATCCAAAGGATAAAGCAACAATCCAATACAAACCTTCAGGGGCAACCTCTTTTTCTTCCAACTAAAGTATATTTTTGAGTTATTTTGACAGAGCAACAAGAGTCTCGATAGATAGATCTCTACCTTTCTGGCAACATATTTTTAATGTCTAATATATTTACTCTGGCATTCTTCTCTGAAACAAAGAAGTAATAAATAAAATTGTCCATGATATTCAAGCCATAAAATAGTGATAGTCTTAGGCCCCATGACGACTCTTTTCTATCATTTCTGTTCTAGAGAGCAGAATGGAAAAGTGACATTGCTGTAGTTATACAGAACTAATTTGAGTATTTTACTACCTACGGATTTTTTTTTTTTTTTTTTTTTTTTTTTGAGACACAGCCCCCTCTGTCGCCCAGGCTGGAGTGCAGTGGCCGGATCTCAGCTCACTACAAGCTCTGCCTCTCCGGTTTAGGCCATTCTCCTGCCTCAGCCTCCTGAGTAGCTGGGACTACAGGCATGTGCCACCTCGCCCGGCTAGTTTTTTTGTAATTTTTAGTAGAGACAGGGTTTCACTGTGTTAGCCAGGATGGTCTCAATCTCCTGACCTCGTGATCTGCCCGTCTCGGCCTCCCAAAGTGCTGGGATTACAGGCTTGAGCCACTGTGCCCGGCCTACCTACGGATTTAAAGATCTTGCTGCTTCTGGATTGATTAGTTCTTAGGGAGTAATTCCATATAATCTTTTTCACTTTGTATCCTACACAATTACTCATGTAACTTGGTTCACTGCTTGACACATACTAAGTTCTCAAATATTTGAGGAATGAATGAACAAATAAACAAAATAATGTATATAGAAAAATCCATGAAGGAAAAAAACCAAAATTATGTCATTACAGAATATATAACGGTCTCTAAGTAACTATGTACCCGGAAATTGGGGAGCTTCTAGTGTGGCTTCCTTTTTATTATAATAGTGAGTGCCGAAATACCAGATGTTTTTACTTAGGTCATCGTGGTTTGAAAATAATTACTTCCTCTTTTGAAGGTCTTGAGAAAAGATTTCAATGCTTTACAGCTTTAGTGAAGACACATATAAGGTACATCTATCATCAAGGCAACTTGGGAGAAGCACCTTAGTAGGCTATGAATGTGGAAATGCCATAGTGTAAAATGTAACTTGTAAAATATAGACTGAAGAAATATATATTAAAGAAATAAATCCACCCTGTTTCAAGTCAGTGATTTGAAGAAAAAACAATAGATGAACCACAGCCAGACCATATCTGTGCTTCACTTTCAAGTTATTATTTAATAATTTGTTTACCCTGTAAGCAATTCAGAAAGATGATTATTGTTTTATGAAATCTATAGTGATATATTGGATTCCAAAGAGATCTGGAGGTCTTTTTAACTGTCATCTTTGACTACCCTATTCAGGACATCTTTCTTTTTCTCTCTTCTTTTTGTAACTTATTAAGCATATGATCTTGAGTGATGAGATGCCATGACGCAGATCAGATGCATTTTCTGTCCACAAATTATTTTAACTTGACCAAAGTTATTTCTGACCAATTTTTGGAAATAAAGGCTCTTATCAATCCGTGTTGCATATAACAACTGCTGAGTTGTTATTGCACCATCAAATACTAAAAATGAGATTAACAGAACGCTGACCCATGAGAAGTCTAACCCAATAAACAAATTATTTTCTTTGAAGAGATCTGAAAATCCAAGTCAAGCCCTGACCAAGCGTTTTAATCACATACTGTACAGGAAAAATATGTGAATTGAATTAATGAGTAGCTAACCATTAGTTATACTCCTTTTCAGGTTTTCAGTTCAATTTTAAATTACTCATGAATAGTATATACTAATATGATTAATTTTTATATTTTGACCTTGTATTCTGTGATCTTGCTAAACTCACTTTTTAATTCTCATCTTTTTTGTAGATACCTCAGAGACAATGAGAAATATCATCATTGAACAGTTTTATTCCTTTCTCTCCAATATTTATAGTATTTATTTATATAACTATTAATTTACTTGACTTATTGCATTGGTTAGGATCCCCAATATGATGTTAAATAGGAGTGGTGGTAAGAATGAGTGCATTTTTCTCTTATGTTGATGTCTTTTTTTGCAGATCCTTTTATTGGGTTGAGAAAATTTTCTTTTATTGCTAGTTTGTAAGGTGTTTTAATCATGAGTAGTTTTTGAATTTTGTCAAATGCTTCTGTATAAATAAAATCATTTGGCTTTTCTTGTTTATTGACTTTCTGAATTACTGAATTGATTTTGAATGTGGAACCAGCCTTTCCTTCTTGTAGTAAATCCACTCAATTTTGGCATCATAATATATTTAAATATTGCTTAATTTAATTTTATGACATTTTGTTGAGGACTTTCACACTTGTGTTCATGACAAATATCAGCCTATGGTTTTCCTTTCTTGTAATATCTTTGGTTTCATTAAAAGAATAATTCTGACTTCATAAAATGAATCAATCAGTGTTTTCCTCTGTTCTACATTCTGAAGAGTTTTCCAACTACTTTGGCAAAAATTAAGAAGTGTGATAGTGCTAATATTAGAGGGTAATGTTGATCAACAGGAACCCATATACCTTATTTTTGGGAAAGTGAATTTTTGTAGCCATTTAAAAAACAAGTAGGCACTATCTTATAAAGTTAAACATTTTTATGCCTTAAAACACAGCAATTCAACTCCCAGAGAAATTTTAACATATGTGCACCAGAAGAAATGTACAACAGACAACATGTATAAAAGGATTCAGAGCAGCAACATTATTTATAACTGCAAAACAATGGAAACTGAAGCGTTCTTCAGCATCAACAGGAAATGCAAAAACATGGATAAGTTACAGATACATAACACATACTGATAAAATAAACAAGACCCAGAAAGCTATATATAACATGACAACACTTTTATAAAGCTCAATTGTTTAATAATTAATACATAATAGAAAAACTATTTTCAATAGCAAGCTAGTGATAAACACCAGTAAGGATAGTGGATGTAGGCAGAGCAAGGTATTAGGATGAAAGAGGAGCACATGAGGCTTCAGAGAGTTGGGTTTCATGCCTAAGTATTTTATTATTATACAGTGTAACTTACCTGTTTGGCATGTATATCCATTGACTCAGATATATTATACAATTTAGCAGTTTTCTTTTTTAAATTAAATAAGGCTATATATGTATATATACGGTTTATATATGTGTGTTTATGTTATGTATCTGTGTGTCATTTTAATATGCTTAGTTGTTATCATAATACATAATTTAATTCTATGCAGAAAGAATCAGCAAATGCCCAAATTTCCTGGTTTCCTCCAACCCTTTACACTGGATGGAGGCTTTGATTGCTGGGATAAAGAAGTTCCATCTATAGTAAGAGCACAGTTGTGTTTACTCTAGATCTGCACCACTCCGGCTAAGAGATCCAAACCCCTTGGCCTATCTCTAGGTTAGTAGCCTCTGCATGGCTTGTTTTAGTTAAAAAGAAACAATCAAAGTGAAAGTTTTTAATCACCAGAGCATGAATTCAGTCTTTTCATCTCCCCAACTCATCTCCCAAAAGCAGCAGCAAAAACGAAAACAAAAACAAAACAAAACAGTTTCAAACTCTTAAGGTACATAAGTCTAATGCCTTTCATAATCCTAGAATCTACCGGCTATATCCTCACTTGGAGAAAATAAAATCATAGAAAAATGGATAAAAAGTGGGGTGAAGAAATAATGTTTGATTAATTTCTAATTTTATTTTTGGCCCCAGGAAGCTCAAGGCACATATTTAGTTTTCAAACAAACTTGTGCAACAACTGAATTCGATTAAAATGATAGTAATGTATTTCCCTTTGTGAAATAATTGTTTTTAATTGTCCAAGTTTTCTGAAAATACGTTAAGTAGTCTATTGATATCTCTGTGGTCAAATTATCCTAGTAATGAATATGCTGCAGATCATATATCAAGTGGTATGAGACAGCCCTTCCCATGAGATGTTTGTGCCATGTCTTGCCAAAACAAGTAGGAGCGTCCCTGAACATATGGCAATTCACACTCAAAACAGAATTTCTATCCATATCAACAATATGATAATGAAAATGTTAATACAGATATGGTGATTTCAATAAGCTTAGGGAAAATTTTATGCAGATACTTGTGGAATATATCTTTACCATAAACTTATTCAACTTATAACCTACTCATCCAGTGTTAGACTGGAGGCAGATAACAGAGCAATAAGTAAAAGGTAACTCAACCTATGTACTTATGTCATTCAAACACCATTAAAGAAATAAACTCTACAACAACACTTATTTGAAAACTCTCTTTCTAGTTTATAAGTTTTCTTCATTTAGTTCATATGTTGCTAATGCTTTTATGTTGCTGTCTCTCAAAACACATGCATACAAGAAAAATAAAATAAAATGTTTTTCTAAGTCATGATTAATCTTTTTCTCTATCCAATCTTTTATTTATTTTTGTGTTAGGTAAGATACTCCAAAAAAGTCAGAAGGAGAGAAAGAGCTCACAAAGCCAAAATTCTTTTTAGTGGTCAGTGGAAGAGGAAGAGTTGTGGACAAATTTAAGTTAAAATTTTCTGACTAAAGTTATTTATGAGAATCATTGCATACATTCTTGCAATATAAGCCACCTTTCCCTCAACCAGTGGTTCTCAATTTGAAATGCCTAAGAAATCTTTATTTTTCCTTTACTACTGAAAGATAATTTCACTGGATATAGAATTCTAGGTTAATGAGTTTTTCTTTCAACACTTTATACATTTGATTCCACTGTCTACTTGCTGGCATGCTTTCTACAGAGAAGTCTGCATAATTTTTATCCTGTTACTTATAGGTAAGGTATTTTATTCCCTCTCGCTTCTTTCAAGACATTCTCTTTGTATTTGGTTTTCTGCAATTTGAATAGAATATGCTTACATGTAGATTTTTTGGTATTTATCCTTCTTGGTGTTCTGTGAGCTTCCTTGATCTGTTGTTTGGTGTCTGTCATCAATTTTGGCTTGAACCCGCATGTCAGGATGAATCTGCCTTTTTCCTTATCGCCATCATGCACCACTTCCCAGAACCTAAATCACATGGGATGCAGACGTCCTAGATCAGTCACTGTTTTCACGTCAAGCCCTGCTGTTATGTCCAAAATACATAAAAACAACTTAAGCTCTATTCACAAAGATCTTTGACGTCCTCAAGTCCTAGAAACGTTACTTCTATTTCTCTTAAGCAGGCAACCACATGGTTGTCCTCTTTATCTTAACTGACTTCAATAACACTTTCTGTTAGTGCTCAGACTGTCCTTGATGATAAACTCTCCCATCACAGTCATAATACTCTGATATCTTTTCTCTCTCTCTGGCTATTGCTTGTTATTCTATTTCATGGACTTCTCTTTTTCCTTTCTCCATAATTGTTTGTGTCTTCCAGTATACATCTTATTTCATTTCTCTTTGTGTTCTAAACACTTCCCATGGATATTTTCATTTACATTTTTGAATAAATGTAAATTCACCCATCAGTGAAACCAAATAACTGGTCTTCTTCTTTGTTTAAAAGTAGAGGTTTTTACTACTTTTGTTATATGTATAATATACTCCCACACACAATACACTTATACATGTATATACATACAGTATATGTGCCATAATTTGAATGTATGTCATTGATTCTTAATTTTTTCTTTTTGATTAAAAAATACAATAACTAAAAGGTTTTTTTTTTTTTTTTTTTTTTAAAAGTTTCAAATCTGCATCAGATTTAAAAGGGGACTCACATTAAGAAAGGATCAAGCATCACTGGTCTAGGCAAGCAATATATCACCTCTTACTAATTGAATAAATTTTAATCATCAGTTTACTGTTCCAATGGGGAAAAATTAAGAGGTAACATTTATAGTCAAAGGAGAATTACAAATTGTCAATTACCCACTGTTGTATCTGTGTAAAGATCTAGCCTTCTAAATTATATAGTAATCTCTCCTATCTGACTCCACACCCTATAGAAAGACTAAAATGTCTCACTTAGGTGTTTCACATCTTTATAATAACTTTCCCAGGATAATAGGCACAAATTGGATTAACAACAGGTTCTGGTGCCTTAGCCCAGCCATCTGCATTTACAAACTGCCCAGATGATTCTGTTACAAGATTCAAATTATGATTGAATTTAGAAAAATAATTTCAAATATGGGAGAACATAAAGTGTAGATTCCAGCACCAATCATGAGCCAGGCTTATCTAGAGGACATACATTTGGAGAGTGGAAATGAGACATAACCTTAATTTTAGCCCTTAAGCACCGTAAGATGTTTAGTGGGCCATTATTTTCACAGTTCAGCAGCACAAGTAGCTTTGCCTTATTTGCTTTACAGGGAACATTTTATCTACCCCATAAAAATCTTTTTCCCTCCCCTCTTCTTTAAGCAGGGGTTGATAATTAGACATTGAATTTTAATTGAGTGTAAGAATATCCTAGTTCACTGGGATTGGAAGCTTTCATTTGCAAGGTCTTGTTTTAGCTTCAGGAAAACTTTTCTTACACTCTCCAGAATAATATATTGCTACTACTTTGACTTTATTCACCAAACAACTCCATTAATTACCACCAACCAGACTTCACTTCTTTGCAAGGTTTTGTGCGCCTAGTTTGCAGACGGGATGTAGTAACAGAAGCCCACAGAGCACATCCAGACTGCTGTACAGGCTAGAATATTGGCTACCCTCAACTAATTTTATGTGTCTGTGGAAAACAGGGCTTTGGATTTCTACCAGATGAAGTCACTGTTCATTGTTTCTCTATTCAACACCAATTTTTTGTGCACAAAATCATAACAAGAAAAGTGAATTGTCAAGATGTTGACCAAGTCATCACTT
Organism: Theropithecus gelada; assembly: GCF_003255815.1. Taxonomy (NCBI): domain Eukaryota; kingdom Metazoa; phylum Chordata; class Mammalia; order Primates; family Cercopithecidae; genus Theropithecus; species Theropithecus gelada. The sequence continues at coordinate 44,297,634 of NC_037673.1, read as the reverse complement.
AATGGAAGTCCTATGCAAATAACGACGGATTCATATGTTGAACCTATGTAGATTCATATATTGAATAGAGAGCATGGGGATTAATATTTTTCAATAATTTGGAGCCCTATCATTGACTTTATCTATTGATAGCATGATATCTTTCTAGTAGCAATTTCACAACAAAAGCTGCGAGCTCCTCGGAAAAAACAAACAAAAGATGCCTTAATACTCTGCATTCTTTTTTTTAAAATTTATTAATTTATTTTTTATTATTATACTTTAAGTTCTAGGGTACATGTGCATAACGTCGTGCAGCTTTGTTACATATGTATACTTGTGCCATGTTGCTGTGCTGCACCCATCAACTCGTCAGCACCCATCAACTCATCATTTACATCAGGTATAACTCCCAATGCAATCCCTCCCCCCTATCCCCTCCCCATGATAGGCCCCGGTGTGTGATGTTCCCCTTCCCGAGTCCAAGCGATCTCATTGTTCATTCCCCACCTATGAGTGAGAACATGCAGTGTTTGGTTTTCTGTTCTTGTGATAGTTTGCTAAGAATGATGGTTTCCAGCTGCATCCATGTCCTTACAAAGGACACAAACTCATCCTTTTTTATGGCTGCATAGTATTCCATGGTGTATATGTGCCACATTTTCTTAATCCAGTCTGTCACTGATGGACATTTGGGATGATTCCAAGTCTTTGCTATTGTGAATAGTGTCGCAATAAACATATGTGTGCATGTGTCTTTATAGCAGCATGATTTATAATCCTTTGGGTATATACCCAGTAATGGGATGGCTGGGTCATATGGTACATCTAGTTTTAGATCCTTGAGGAATCGCCATACTGTTTTCCATAATGGTTGAACTAGTTTAGAATCCTATCAAGAGTGTAAAAGTGTTCCTATTTCTCCACATCCTCTCCAGCACTTGTTGTTTCCTGACTTTTTAATGATTACCATTCTAACTGGTGTGAGATGGTATCTCATTGTGGTTTTGATTTGCATTTCTCTAATGGCCAGTGATGATGAGCATTTTTTCATGTGTCTGTTGGCTGTATGAATGTCTTCTTTTGAGAAATGTCTGTTCATATCCTTTGCCCACTTTTTGATGGGGTTGTTTGTTTTTTTCTTGTAAATTCGTTTGAGTTCTTTGTAGGTTCTGGATATTAGCCCTTTGTCAGATGAGTAGATTGCAAAAATGTTCTCCCATTCTGTGGGTTGCCTGTTCACTCTGATGGTAGTTTCTTTTGCTGTGCAGAAGCTTTTTAGTTTAATGAGATCCCATTTGTCAATTTTGGCTTTTGCTGCCATTGCTTTTGGTGTTTTAGACATGAAGTTTTGCCCATGCCTATGTCCTGAATGGTATTACCTAGATTTTTCTCTAGGGTTTTTATGGTATTAGGTCTAACATTTAAGTCTCTAATCCATCTTGAATTAATTTTCGTATAAGGAGTAAGGAAAGGATCCAGTTTCAGCTTTCTACTTATGGCTAGCCAATTTTCCCAGCACCATTTATTAAATAGGGAATCCTTTCCCCATTTCTTGTTTTTCTGAGGTTTGTCAAAGATCAGATGGCTGTAGATGTGTGGTATTATTTCTGAGGACTCTGTTCTGTTCCATTGGTCTATATCTCTGTTTTGGTACCAGTACCATGCTGTTTTGGTTACTGTAGCCTTGTAGTATAGTTTGAAGTCAGGTAGCGTGATACCTCCAGCTTTGTTCTTTTGACATAGGATTGTCTTGGAGATGCGGGCTCTTTTTTGGTTCCATATGAACTTTAAAGCAGTTTTTTCCAATTCTGTGAAGAAACTCATTGGTAGCTTGATGGGGATGGCATTGAATCTATAAATTACCTTGGGCAGTATGGCCATTTTAACCATATTGATTTTTCCTATCCATGAGCATGGTATGTTCTTCCATTTGTTTGTGTCCTCTTTGATTTCACTGAGCAGCGGTTTGTAGTTCTCCTTGAAGAGGTCCTTTACATCCCTAGTAAGTTGGATTCCTAGGTATTTTATTCTCTTTGAAGCAATTGTGAATGGAAGTTCATACATGATTTGGCTCTCTGTTTGTCTGTTACTGGTGTATATGAATGCTAGTGATTTTTGCACATTAATTTTGTATCCTGAGACTTTGCTGAAGTTGCTTATCAGCTTAAGGAGATTTTGGGCTGAGACAATGGGGTTTTCTAAATATACAATCATGACATCTGCAAAGAGGGACAATTTGACTTCTTCTTTTCCTAACTGAATACCCTTGATTTCTTTCTCTTGCCTGATTGCCCTAGCCAGAACTTCCAACACTATGTTGAATAGGAGTGGTGAAAGAGGGCATCCCTGTCTTGTGCCAGTTTTCAAAGGGAATTTTGCCAGTTTTGCCCATTCAGGATGATATTGGCTGTGGGTTTGTCATAAATAGCTCTTATTATATTGAGGTACGTTCCATCAATACTGAATTTATTGAGCGTTTTTAGCATGAAGGGCTGTTGAATTTTGTCAAAAGCCTTTTCTGCATCCATTGAGATAATCCTGTGGTTCTTGTCTTTGGTTCTGTTTATATGCTGGATTATGTTTATTGATTTGCGAATGTTGAACCCGACTTGCATCCCAGGGATGAAGCCCACTTGATCATGGTGGATAAGCTTTTTGATGTGCTGCTGAATCTGGTTTGCCAGTATTTTACTGAGGATTTTTGCATCGATGTTCATCAGGGATATTGGTCTAAAATTCTCTATTTTTGTTGTGTCTCTGCCAGGCTTTGGTATCAGGATGATGTTGGCCTCATAAAATGAGTTAGGGAGGATTCCCTCTTTTTCTATTGATTGGAATAGTTTCAGAAGGATTGGTACCAACTCCTCCTTGTACCTCTGGTAGAATTCAGCTGTGAATTCATCTGGTCCTGGACTTTTTTTGGTTGGTAGGCTATTAATAATTGCCTCAATTTCAGAGCCTGCTATTGGTCTATTCAGGGATTCAACTTCTTCCTGGTTTAGTCTTGGAAGAGTGTAAGTGTCCAGGAAATTATCAATTTCTTCTAGATTTTCTAGTTTATTTGCGTAGAGGTGTTTATAGTATTCTCTGATGGTAGTTTGTATGTCTGTGGGGTCGGTGGTGATATCCCCTTTATCATTTTTTATTGCGTCTATTTGATTCTTTTCTCTTTTCTTCTTTATTAGTCTTGCTAGTGGTCTGTCAATTTTGTTGATCTTTTCAAAAAACCAACTCCTGGATTCATTGATTTTTTGGAGGGTTTTTTGTGTCTCTATCTCCTTCAGTTCTGCTCTGATCTTAGTTATTTCTTGCCTTCTGCTAGCTTTCGAATGTGTTTGCTCTTGCTTCTCTAGTTCTTTTAATTGTGATGTTAGGGTGTCAATTTTAGATCTTTCCTGCTTTCTCTTGTGGGCATTTAGTGCTATAAATTTCCCTCTACACACTGCTTTAAATGTGTCCCAGAGATTCTGGTATGTTGTATCTTTGTTCTCCTTCGTTTCAAAGAACATCTTTATTTCTGCCTTCATTTCGTTATGTAGCCAGTAGTCATTCAGGAGCAGGTTGTTCAGTTTCCATGTAGTTGAGCGGATTTGATTTAGTTTCTTAGTCCTGAGTTCTAGTTTGATTGCACTGTGGTCTGAGAGACAGTTTGTTATAATTTCTGTTCTTGTACATTTGCTGAGGAGTGCTTTACTTCCAATTATGTGGTCAATTTCGGAATAAGTGGGATATGGTGCTGAGAAGAATGTATATTCTGTTGATTTGGGGTGGAGAGTTCTATAGATGTCTATTAGGTCTGTTTGCTGCAGAGATGAGTTCAATTCCTGGATATCCTTGTTAACTTTCTGTCTCATTGATCTGTCTAATGTTGACAGTGGAGTGTTGAAGTCTCCCATTATTATTGTATGGGAGTCTAAGTCTCTTTGTAAGTCTCTAAGGATTTGCTTTATGAATCTGGGTGCTCCTGTATTGGGTGCATATATATTTAGGATAGTTAGCTCTTCCTGTTGAATTGATCCCTTTAGCATTATGTAATGGCCTTCTTTGTCTCTTTTGATCTTTGATGGTTTAAAGTCTTTTTTATCAAAGACTAGTATTGCAACCCCTGCTTTTTTTTGTTCTCCATTTTTTTGGTAAATCTTCCTCCATCCCTTTATTTTGAGCCTATGTATGTCTCTGCGTGTGAGATGGGTCTCCTGAATACAGCAGACTGATGGGTCTTGACTCTTTATCCAGTTTGCCAGTCTGTGTCTTTTAATTGGAGCATTTAGTCCATTTACATTTAAGGTTAAGATTGTTATGTGTGAACTTGATCCTGCCATTATGATATTAACTGGTTATTTTGCTCGTTAGTTGATGCAGTTTCTTCCTAAGCTCGATGCTCTTTACATTTTGGCATGTTTTTGCAATGGCTGGTACCGGTTGTTCCTTTCCATGTTTAGTGCATCCTTCAGCGTCTCTCATCAGGCAGGCCTGGTGGTGACAAAATCTCTAAGCATTTGCTTATCTGTAAAGGATTTTATTTCTCCTTCACTTATGAAACTTAGTGTGACTGGATATGAAATTCTGGGTTGAAAATTCTTTTCTTTAAGAATGGTGAATATTGGCCCCCACTCTCTTCTGGCTTGTAGAGTTTCTGCTGAGAGATCTGCTGTTAGTCTGATGGGCTTCCCTTTGTGGGTGACCCGACCTTTCTCTCTGGCTGCCTTTAAGATTTTTTCCTTCATTTCAACTTTGGTGAATCTGGCAATTATGTGTCTTAGAGTTGCTCTTCTCGAGGAGTATCTTTGTGGCGTTCTCTGTATTTCCTGGATTTGAATGTTGGCCTGCCCTACTAGGTTGGGGAAGTTCTCCTGGATGATATCCTGAAGAGTGTTTTCCAACTTGGTTCCATTTTCCCCCTCACTTTCAGGCACCCCAATCAGATGTAGATTTGGTCATTTTACATAATCCCATACTTCTTGCAGGCTTTGTTCATTTCTTTTTCTTCTTTTTTCTTTTGGTTTCTCTTCTCGCTTCATTTCGTTCATTTGATCCTCAATTGATGATACTCTTTCTTCCAGTTGATCCAGTGGGTTACTGAAGCTTGTGCATTTGTCACGTATTTCTCGTGTCATGGTTTTCATCTCTTTCATTTCGTTTATTACCTTTTCTGCATTAATTACTCTAGTCATGAATTCTTCCACTTTTTTTTCAAGATTTTTAGTTTCTTTGCGCTGGGTATGTAATTCCTCCTTTAGCTCTGAGAAGTTTGATGGACTGAAGCCTTCTTCTCTCATCTCGTCAAAGTTATTCTCCGTCAAGCTTTGATCCGTTGCTGGCGATGAGCTGTGTTCCTTTGCCGGGGGAGATGCACTCTTATTTTTTGAATTTCCAGCTTTTCTGCCCTGCTTTTTCCCCATCTTTGTGGTTTTATCTGCCTCTGGTCTTTGATGATGATAGTGACGTACTGATGGGGTTTTGGTGTAGGTGTCCTTCCTGTTTGATAGTTTTCCTTCTAACAGTCAGGACCCTCAGCTGTAGGTCTGTTGGAGATTGCTTGAGGTCCACTCCAGACCCTGTTTGCCTGGGTGTCAGCAGCAGAGGCTGCAGAAGATAGAATATTGCTGAACAGCAAGTGTACCTTCTGATTCTTCCTTTGGAGGCTTCCTCTCAGGGGTGTACTCCACCGTGTGAGGTGTGGGGTGTCAGATTGTCCCTAGTTGGGGATGTCTCCCAGTTAGGCTACTCAGGAGTCAGGGACCCACTTGAGCAGGCAGTCTGTCCCTTCTCAGATCTCAACCTTCGTGTTGGGAGATCCACTGCTCTCTTCAAAGCTGTCAGACAGAGTAGTTTGCATCTGCAGAGGTTTCTGCTGCTTTTGTTGTTTATCTGTGCCCTGTCCCCAGAGGTGGAGTCTGCAGAGACAGGCAAGTTTCCTTGAGCTGCTGTGAGCTCCACCCAGTTCGAGCTTCCCAGTGGCTTTGTTTACCTACTTAAGCCTCAGCAATGGCGGGTGCCCCTCCCCCAGCCTCGCTGCTGCCTTGCTGCGAGATTGCAGACTGCTGTGCTAGCAATGAGGGAGGCTCCGTGGGCATGGGACCTTCCCGCCCAGGTGTGGGATATGATCTCCTGGTGTGCCTGTTTGCTTAAAGCGCAGCATTGGGGTGGGAGTTACCCGATTTTCCAGGTGTTGTGTGTCTCAGTTCCCCTGGCTAGGAAAGGGGATTCCCTTTCCCCTTGCGCTTCCCAGGTGAGGCGATGCCTCTCCCTGCTTCAGCTCTCGCTGGTCGGCTGCAGCAGCTGACCAGCACTGATTGTCCGGCACTCCCTAGTTAGATGAACCCAGTACCTCAGTTGAAAATGCAGAAATCACCGGTCTTCTGTGTTGCTCGCACTGGGAGTTGGAGACTGGAGCTGTTCCTTCGGCCATCATATTCTGCATTCTTATTGGCAAATCTGTCTGTATTAGTTCAAGGGTTTAAGGTTCTACTTAAAACAAGTCTTAAAATTTCTTCTCTGCATATGACATGAGTTGTCTGTAATATGCCCAGTAAATATTTGAGGAAAGAATGATACCTCGTTTTCATTGTGAAATCAGGATTTGTATCCCCATTTATTTCACATTCATATGTTTTTCTATATTCAGGAGGGGTTCCTGACAACGAATTAACCACAAGAACCATCTTTGGGTCTTACTTTCTTGGGATCTCTCCATTAAATCCTCCAAGTAAAAGTGTTGATGGTGCTCTAGTGAACTATCTCAAGGCAGGTTTTGTAGGATATGAGGAGCAAACTCTTTGCAACAGTGTGAATGTGGACAGAGAAGATTCCTCTACTTTGGCTCATGGAGACTCTTTTGTAAAGATGCAGATGAAACAAAGGACTTGGCATATTTCCTCAAAGATCTCTTGCACAGATGAGTTAAAATGGAAAACTATAGACCCCTTTCAGGTACACTGAAGAAAGTCTTACACCAACTTAAGCATTCCAAATAAAGTGCAAAAAGATACAGGAACTTTTGGGCTATGTATGCTGCCTCTGAACCCCGTGGACCTCAATTTAGAGAGAGCTGAGATCAGGAAAAATATCCCAAGACCTCCTCCAGGGCCACTGGATGGCACCCCAGGGAACTGTCAGCATCTTCCCATAATAATAGTACACTCTTTGGCCCACATTTGCTTTACTTTTTATAACGTCATAAAGAAAAATGGAATGAGAATGCCCAGAAAAACTAAAATTTATAAATTTTGTATAGCTTGACTCAAAGCAAGATTTAAGAGTCTATTTTAATTTTGTTCTGCCTAAAGTAAGAACAGATATAGCAGATATAGAGGTAGAATTGTTGCTTGGCTATAGGACAAAATGAAATCTATAGCATTTCCTCTAATATTGATTTCATCATTAAATAATTGAAACTTTTCTTTCAGAGGACAGATTTGATAGGCATGTCAAATGATTTTTGTTAACTTTATCTTTTCATCTTGGTCTTTGTGGCAATTATTTCCAGACCATATTGTGGTTTCCTGCACAAAATTATACCCTTAAGCATAGCAGCTTTACATTTACTACAGGCACAGGACAATAAAAAGTCAATAGCAGGAGAAAATATGTTTTATATGTTCAGTTAACTTTACACAGAACTGGAAAGTATTGGTAAATAGCACTTAGTTATGTTACCCTACTTTCTTTAATATATCTCAAAAATTGACAATCTGAAGAGAGATTGCTAATTTCTGAAGTTATTTAGAGATAGAATAATTATTTCTATAATTAAAGTCTTCTAATAATCTTTCTATTTACGATTTTGTAATTTCTTCTTTATTTGATTTTATACTTTTTGTATTTTTAACTTAAATTGTATTTAACCATAAAATTAATGGATAGTAATTTTAGACATGGGTAATCCTAATTTCTTTAGCAGTTTAATATGGGGCTTGTATTTGTTTACGATCATTCACTTCAGAGATCTTCACATTGATGACATTGTATCTATGCATTAGTTACCTACTGCTATATGATAAATTACTCCAAAGCCTGGTTGCTTAAAACAACAAACAATTATTGTGTTATAGTTTCTGTGGGTCAGAAATTCAGGAGTGGTTGTGCTGAAAAGTTCTGACTCAGGTTATTTCATGGGATGACACTCAAGATGTCAGTCAGGGCAGCAATCATCAGAGGACTTGACTGGGGTTGGAGAATTTGCTTCCAGAATAGCTTACTCTCACGTCTATTCTCAAGAAGCCTCAGTTCCTCACCGGCAGGACGCCACACAGGCATTTCCACAGGGCTTCTTGATTTTCCTTGCAAAATGTCAGCTGGCTTTCCCAAAATCCAGTAAGCCGTAAAACCAAAAGGAAGTCAGCCACAATGTCTTCTATCACCTAGTTTCAGAAGTTACATTCCATCACTTCCACAATATCCTATAGCTTACACAAATGATCCCAATGCAACATGAGAGGAAACTCTACCATGGTGTGACTATCAGATAACAGAGATCCTTGAAATGAGCTAAAACAATCTAGTCTGGTGGGGGGAAGAAAAAATACAATGACAAAAAGAATAATCACAAACAACAGACTTCAAGGTAATTGACAGTAGGAATTTCACAGCATCAATAGTTGACACATGTTTTAGTACTGAAATATTTCTGGCCATACTGCACAGACTTTCTGTCAAAAACTACTCATACTTTAAAGTGAAACCCAAATGCAAGTGACAAAATTGATGTGAGATCCTAGGACATCCACTTTCCTTTGATTCATTTATTTTAATATTTCTCTTAAATCTTTCAATTATATTAGTTTAATGCAAAATAATTGTGTTTTTGACATTGAAAGTAATGGATAGATACCTCATCATGATTACTGACTGGATTTTTTACACTCTCTAAACACTAAGAAAAATGGAATAACGTGTGTAGGAGTGATCTCATCAAATCTGCAAACAGAAATTAAATTCAAATGATACAAATAATAAGTTGCTATCATTTGAATTCTAATCAGACTGCTAGTTGCTATTAGCCTGTGGTTATGTAGCTAAATAGTAAGACGTGTGATACATTGTCTGAATTTACTCATACAAAAATAAAACCTCTGGTCAGGAGATCGAGACCATCAAGGCTAACAAGGTGAAACCCCGTCTCTATTGAAAATACAAAAAATTAGCTGGGCATGGTGGTGGGCACCTGTAGTCCCAGCTACTTGGGAGGCTGAGGCAGGAGAATGGCGTGAACTCAGGAGGTGGAGCCGGCAGTGAGACGAGATGGGGCCACTGCACTCCAGCTGGGACAACACAGCTAGACTCCATCTCAAAAAACAAACAAAGCAAACAAACAAACAAAGAAAAGAAAAGAAAACTTCTGCTGGAAATGCCATATGTGTACCATACATGTAACAGACACCACAAAGAGGTATAAAGAGAAGACATTTGTGCAGTTTCTCAAAATCGTATTGGATGGCTAATTTGTGCTACCTCTTTTTTGACAAGAAATTATCAGGGGAAATGTGGAGCCTGGTTTGGTTTCGTTTCCTCAGGGCTGAATTTCTAGTTGCACTCTTTAAGATATTATATCTCCAGAATGACAATGTCTCTTGATGAAATTAAATAGTGCCCTGCACCATCTAGGAAATGAGTAAGAAACATGTGAACAGTGAAGTCAAATACTTTATTATCTTAAAGTCCGCCCTTAGCAACAGATGGCTGAGGAATACACAGCTTTAAATTAGAGACAGACATCAGATTGAATGGAAATACAATGAATCTAAGCACAAAAGATGGTAACCGAGCCCAGTAGAATTCAAAGAAAAGACTTTAGCATGGATAAGCTAGGGTCATGTGGAGCAATGAATGTTTTATTCATTTTTTGGTTTTTTTTTTTTTATTTATTTTGAATTTTTTTAAAAATATAAAAAAAAAAAAAAGAAAAAAAAAAAAATAAAAAAAAAAAAAAAAAAAAAAAAAGGGGGTGGGAGAGAAGAGGCAAAAGATTTTTAAAAAAACTTTGTTAGAATTTGCCTCCAGCACAGCAGAATACTGAAAGATATTACAGAACACCAAATGCATGCAGAAAGATACTTTCAGAATAGAAGAGGCAGAGCAGAACCTTGGGATTACTGCTGGCTTAGCCATGTAAAATGAAGAGTGGAATTCGAGGTGAATCCAAGCTTGTACTGAGGAAGCTCTAGGACCCCAGTTAGGATTGGGGTCTGGTAGAAGGAGGTTGGTAGGAAAGGAAGGGCCTGGGGGTAAAGGGTGTCTCAAAAAGCCAGGAACCCCCAAATAGCATCAGGTGGTCGAAATGGAGCAAAGAAGATGGGGGAACAGGGCTCAGGCAAGCTCTAATGATTACATTCTTCCAGTTTTTATTTCCCAAGAAATGAATGACAGATTTCCAGTACCAAATTCACCTTATTGTCACAAAGAAACTCATGACAAGATCATCCATTAATCAAGAAAACATGTGTCAAACTTTAATTCATCACAAAGAGAGAGAAACTATGGGATTCATAATGTCAAAGTGGCTTTACTAAAATCCTTCATTTGCAAAGTTCCAAATATGCAGTTACGTTAATGTATATAGCATATTACCAGATAGTAATTGAGCTACCCTTTTGCTTGTATTCTTACTTCCTTATGACTTGAAAGTTATGAGAAAAAAGTAATGTAATGCTACCTTGGGCATTTGTAGTGGGAGGCTAAATAAGTGTGTGTGTGTTGGGGGGGGTAAACCATGTAGCAATCAAGGATGTGGCTCAAAATACAGAGGTGGAATAAATTGAAGAGCCAAGTAGCTCTACATTTGTGGTTCTATTGCCCACATTAGAGCAACAGTTTACATAAACAGTGCACTTTAAATCTTTTTAAGTACTTCCACATATTTTCCATATTCCATTTTATATCCTTAGAACAGTCCTGGAGTTAGTTGGGAAGGTATAATTATGTCTGTTAATTTAGTTGTAGAAATAGACTCACAGAGGATATATGACTTGTAGAAGTGACAGAGCAATGGCATACAAATGCCTAGAATCCCAGTCTCATGTATGTCTCTCCTCATCCAGTGCTCCTAGAACTTTCACACTAATCCCTGGGAATCTTGTTGCACTGTAGATTCTAAGGCAGTAGGTCTAGGGAAGGTTCTGAAATTCTGCCTTTCTAACAAGCCCCCAAGCAATACCGATGCTGCTGGTCTACAGTTTTAAACCAGACAACATCTAATTCAATAATCTCCTGATTTCAATGACTGTGCATCAATTGTGTTTTACACATAGATTCACAAGTCCTAATCCCTGGGATCCAGTTAAGTCTGGTATAGGTCCCTGACATGTATGTATTTTTTTTTTTTTTTAATTTCCAGAAGTGATTTGATTCATATTCAGGACTGAGAACTTTTGCACATTAAGAAGTTATAGCACCTGTAATGTATATTTTTATAAATTTAAAGTAAGAGGTTTTTTTGTTGAGATTATACTGACTCTAGTTCTATCCTAACTCATAATAAGGCAACTGTTTATAGAATATTGAAACTGATTTCTTTCAGATTTCTGTCCCTCATCTTTTGACTTTTATTTCTCTAGTTCCTAGAGTAAAAAGTATTGTAGCACTCCATAATGTCACAAGATGTCAGTTTCACCCATTTTTGTTTAAAATAACATCACTTACAAATTTCAATCCCTATTTTCTTTGATCTTTTAAAATGTCTATGCTTCTTGGTAAATTTATTGTCAGGTGTAGTTTTCATAAAAAGACACATTTGAGAGGTCTGTACAGCAATAAGGAGGAAGTGTTCAAGATATAAAAATAATTTCAAGAATTAGATTTTGGAAGGAGAAAAAAACCTAACCCCTGAATGACAATTAAAGAAATGGCAACCTTATTGCTGTGGTTAAGCTTCTCAGTGAGCACGACAAAGACTGAGATAACGACAAGCACTGATAGAAGGTGTTAGGGATGATGTGCCATGCTGGTTTTGCAGTGGTCTTTGAAAGTTTGATAATCCAGCAAGATAGCTATCAGATTTTTCACTCCCTGATCTGAAGAACAGGTTAAAAGCAGTATGAGGATCCCCACAGCTTTCTTTTCTTTGTAAAGATGACCTTGGCTTTCAAATTGCTAAACTAGGTGTCATTTTATTTCCACTGCAGCCAATGTTTACTTCTCAGATAAAAGCAAAAAAAGGTTGTGGCCACAGGGTGGCCAGAATTCTGCAAGACCAATACAATAAATTGTTAGTTCTTCCCTCCTGTACAGTCTTCCCATCCAGCAATTTCAATTTCTTTAGGACTTTAGTCCTAGTAGGGTAATGTCCCCAGAGAGGAAATGCTTTCTCAGTTTACAATGCTCTTAATGTCAAAGAAATTTTTTCACAACACACTCTGAACCCTCCCCACCCCCCAAAAAAGCCTAACAGTTCAATTTATTAAGTAGTTAAATAAATACTTAAATCCTCACACTTTGGTGCTTACTGAATACAGTAACACTTCTTAGACCTTGGAATCTGATGGGACGCTGCTATATTCATTTCCTATTCCTAAATGATTTTCATGTGCTCCCTACTTTTTATCATTACAAAACCCAGCTTCATAAAGATATAATGTAATCAAATAGCGCATAAAAAAACCTAAAGTTGAAAGCATTAGTAGTTCATGTACATCCAAAAGATGTTATTTTAGTTCCCTTGAAAATTTACAATATTTAGTGATGTCCCCTGACATCCACTGAGGCACACCACAATGCCTCAGTCCCAACTGGAGAACCATTGCTTTAGCATCTAAATTAGAAGCCTAAGACCCAGACTTCTGGTCGGGGTAGCTGAACCTTCTAGCCATGTCTTGTGGAGGAAGTCTCTTAATTATTCTAAGCTTCAATTTCCTCATCTTAAAAATAGAAATGATAGTTTTCAGCTTTCTAAGAGGGAACATACTTTTATTAGTCCGTTTTCACACTGCTATAAAAAAATACCCAAGACTGGGTAATTTATAAAGGAGAGGTTTAATTGACTCACAGTTCAGCATGGCTGGAGAGGCCTCGGGAAACTTATAATCAAGGCAGAAGGTGAAGCATGCACCTCCTTCATAAGGCGGCAGGAGAGAGAGAAGAGTGAGGAGCGAAGAAGGAAGAGATTATTATAAAACCATCATATCTCGTGAGAAGTAACTCACTATCATGAGAGCAGCATGGGGGAAGCGGATCCCACGAGCCAATCACTTTCCTCCTTCCACACACGAGGATTATAATTCAAGATGAGATTTGTGTGGGGACACGGAGGCAAACCATATCAATAGTACTGCATAAGTACAAAATACTATACTAACGAAAGCTGTAGAATGTCCTCTTAAAACTGAGTTGGGGTTGGGCGCTGTGGCTGACGCCTGTAATCCTAGCACTTTGGGAGGACGAGGCAGGCGGATTGCTTGAGCTCAGGAGTTCGAGACCAGCCTGGGCAACAGAGTGAAACCCCGTCTCTACTAAAATACAAAAAAAAAAAAAAAAATTAGCCAGGTGTAGTGGTGGGCAGCCATAGTCCCAGCTACTCGGGAGGCTGAGGCGGGAGAATTGCTTGAACCTGGGAGGCAGCAGTTGTAGTGAGCCGAGAAGGAGCCACTGCACTCCAGCCTGGGTGACGACACAGCGCAGAGGGAGACTCTGTCTAAAAACAACAACAGCAACAACAAACAAACAAAAACAAACATTGAGTTGGGGCCCGGCACGGTGGCTCACGCCTCTAATCCCAGCACTTTGGGAGGCCAAGGTGGGAGGATCACCTGAGGTCGGGAGTTCCAGACCAGCCTGACCAATATGGAGAAACCCCGTCTCTATTAAAAATACAAATTAGCCGGGCGTGGTGGCACATGACTAATCCCAGCTACTTGGGTGGCTGAGGCAGGAGAATAACTTGAACCCGAGAGGCGGAGGTTGCGGTGAGCCGAGATGGCTCCATTGCACTCCAACCTGGGCAAGGAGAGCAAAACTGTGACACACACACACACACACACACACACACAGAGAGAGAGAGAGAGAGAGAGAGAGAAACTGAATTGGTCCATTATAGTGAATTTCAGACTTTTGCCTTTTGAATATAGAATTCCTTATGTAAGTGAAATATCACCAAGAGGAAAAACACATGTACGTGAGACTTAACATAGAGATATTCCAGCTGGAAAACACAAGCTGGTCATTTTCCTCAGGCCCATTTCTTGCCCTTTTCATGCACTGCTCTGTTTTCCAAGTGTGTGAACTCCCACTGTGCTTCCCAGGATACTTTGCAAATTGGCTTTTCACTGCGCTCATTTTGTAGGCTATTGCAGGGAGAGTCCAGGTTATTACCCAACTCTGCCTCTAAGATACTCCTCAGTAGTCCTGTTTTTAGTCTCCCATGAAAGGTCCCTCCTTTGAGATCTCCATTTCCTCAGCTTCTTCTCCCTTTTTCCCTCCACCCTATGGGTAATGGTGATTTCCTGTGGTTGTCTTGCAGTTGCCTCAACTTCTCCAGGTTGCTCTTTCAAGCTCTTCTAACCTATAGTTAATTTTGTATTTTAACTTTCCCACATTGAATTTCTGGCAGTTGGTTTTATTTTTGTGATTGTACCCTGACTGATACTAAGGTGTGAATAGCCTAGAGCCCTGCCTTTCCGCCCCAGGTTTCCTGACATGGGGTCCCTTAGGCACATCTGAAAAGCCATTAAGGCTCATTCCTCATTCTATCACTAAATAGCTGTATGATCTTGGGAGAGTCATAGAATATCTCCAAGCCTCACTTTCCTCACTCTTTAAGAGTGAGGCTCACCTTTACCTATCATAATAAATGAAAAAAAATTTGGACAATTTAAAGTATTACAAAGATCTTTTATTTATAGCCCAAGTCTCTATGAATTTGGATGAACTAGAAGATAGATATAGATAGTTAAGAAATATAGATATATAGATACAGATAAAGTGTTAGTTTCTCAGGGATGCAAAATAATATGCCTCCTTCTCCCACCCATAACCTAAACCTAACTTTGAAGATATAAAATTTTAAACTGTTCCTTCAAACAATTGTAAGATTAAATGAGGATTCATAAATTTCTATCAGTTGTAGCAAAGTTATAACGATCTTAGTCATAGCTACTGATTCATGCTGTTTCTATTCAGATCTGGTTGTTTATGCTAAACAACCCACACTGGTGTTGTACTCATTCTTTCTTGTATTGTGGTTTCAGCACTTCCAGAGTGGTTTTAGCAGTCCCAATCCAAATTGTAGGTACATGTGCTTTGTGATAATTACCTTTGGTTGCAAGGAGGATGCATACATACAATAGAAGTTGGAATTAGACAATTATGGTTTGAGAATTGCTGCTCCAAACAGAAAGGTAGAAATGTATATGTTTGTAAATAATTACAGCTAGTGTGATTTGTTTTTGTTTTTGTTTTTTTTTAAAAAAAATTCAGTTTTATTTTCTAATTTCCTGTAAAATTAACTCTTTCTGGTGGAAAGAAGACATTTGGGTCAATGTCACTACCACACGTCGTCTGACTCATGACTAACAGCACTAATTAAACAGATTATCACAATATTTAATACATTGCATTGTGATTGCCTCTTTACTTATCAGCTTGACACACAAACTATTATAAACTTGAAGGGAAGTAGGATTAAGTTCTTTTCATTATGTATTTTCAGTGACATCACAGTGCTTGCCACATGGGAGGTTTTCAAAAACACATGAGATGAATTAATCAGTAAGTTCCAGGCTGGATTCAGACCAACTGATGCCTTCAGCACAGTCCAACAACTGTGCTGTGATGGAAGCAAAACTCTCAAGCCATGCAGTATCTCTCAAACAAATGCAGTATCTGACAAAATCTTCAAGTCAAACTTCTAAACTTGATTACTCACCATGCCAAAAAATAAAAATAAAAATAAACCCCATTTAATAACACAAATTGAAGTTAAACATGACAGATAAAGATTTTAAAAAATAGACTAAAGTTAAGGGAGGTAGTAAAGTACTTTTGGCCATGATAACTGAGGTCAGTTCAGGGAAACTCTTTAGTACCCTTTCCTCTTGGTGGACCTGTTTATTTTGCTAAATGATTAATCCAGAGCTGAATGAATGGCGAAAATGCAGAGATGATTGATATTAGATAAAGTCCACCTTTCATGTTTTCTGCTGATTCTCCTACACTAATGTAAGCCTCACTTTATAGTTCCATTCCAGGACTCTTCTTATTCATACATTGAATTGGGACAACCCCCTTTTCCCAGTTTTATGAGATCACACCTGACTCAGATTTTTCTTCTCCTAGTGCTTTGCATTCTTATAGCTCAAGCCTTCGCCACCCAAAATTGGTTTTCTCTCATCACCTAGTAAATCATTTTTGTTGCTTAGTGTGTACAGCACTTTTTGAAAAGTGTGATGAAACTGGAATATAAAAGAAAGGAAAATCAGAACTACTGTAGAGTATTTCACATTATGACTATACTTCAATTAATTTACTCATTTTTCGATGAATGAACATTTAGGTGGATTCCAGGTGTTCACCTTTGGACAAACATTGTTACAATAAATGTTTATGCATACATCTCTTAAAACACATGTGCAAGAGTTTTTTCAAAAGTATATACTTAGAACTGAAATTTGTGAATTTTAAAGGACATGAAATATTCAACATTACTAGCTATTGTCAAAATTTCTCCAATTGGTTTTTACGAGTTCTACTTCCGTTAAGCAGCATATGAAGTTCCCCACGTCTCCATATTTTAGTAACATTTGATGACATAAGAATTTTTCTTTGACAATCTAACGTCTATAAAATGGTATCTTTCTTTTGTTTTTATTTATAGTTCCTGATTATTTGTGAAGTAGCATATTTCTTAAGTTTATTGGTTGCTCTTCTCCTGTGAATTGCATATTATACATTTTACATATTGTTTCACTTGTTGTTTTCATGTTGATAAGTAGATATTCTTTATGTATCTTAGGTAGTATCGTGCTGGCCATATGAATTTCAAATAACTATTGTTTATCTTTTAACTTTATGAGGTCCATGGTTGTTTAGAATATTGTTACTTTGATATAGTCAAATTTCCAATATTTTATTTTACAGTTTAAAAGTCTTGTGTATTCTCTGAGACCCTCCCCTATATTTGATTCTAAAACCCCCCTGTGTTTTTCTTTGCATAGTGTGACATAAAAATCAAATTTCTTTTCTTCTATATAAACAACTGATTTTTCACAGAACTATTTATTGCCATTGCTTTATAATTCTGTCTCTAATCTTTTTTTTTTTCATTTTTTGAGAAAGGGTCTTGCTCCATCACCCAGGCTGGAGTGCAACGGCATAATCTCGGCTCACTGCAACCTCTCTCTCCCAGGTTCAAGCAATTCTTTTGCCTCAGCCTCCAGAGCAGCTGGGATTACAGGTGCCTGCCACCACACCTGGATAATTTTTGTATTTTTAATAGAGACGGAGTTTCACCATGTTGTCCAGACTAGTCCCGAACTCCTGACTTCAAGTAATCTGCCCACCTTGGCCTCCAAAAGTGCTGGGATTACAGGAGTAAGCCACAGCGCCCAGGCTAATTTATTATTAAAAATAGTTTGTCAGGATAATAGCAGCACATTCTAAATGGAATATTCTCCCCTTTAAGCTATCTTTTTGGACAAAAGTAGCTACAGGGAACTTAATGTATAGCATGTGTATATGTGTGTGTGTTTGTATTCCAGAGGTGTTAAAGTCCTGGACATCTTGCTTTTAAAATATTCACTATGCAATGGTGTCAACTAGAGAGCAAAGGGGAAAGAAAAGAATATTAAAGATACATGGGCACTTTTGATGTTACTAGGTTACAGATGTCATCCTCAGCCATATTCTGAAACCTAGGACCACTCTGGCATGATCAGAGTCTCCAACTCCTGCTGTGCAGAGACCTCAGACTTGTAGCCAGCCTCTAAATGTGTCTCTAAGATCTCATCTTCAGCCTGAATTTTTCTGTAGCCTATAACCCAGGATTCAGCTCAGCACTTTTCTGAGAGTAAATTAGAAGGGGATATTTTGAAGTTATCAGCACGTCTACACCTTCAGGATGACTTCATTGCCCTCTGGATGGCGGACCACTGAAGTGTTTCACTGAAGAAAGGTGACCATGTACTGAACGGACTTGTTTCTTCAGGGAGACATTACATCTGTCAGGGAAAAAGAAATGACCCAGCACAAACTAACCAACAAACATCACGTGTAAACATCTTTGAGGAAGCCGATGGACTCAGTACAGATGAGCAATAGTGACAGCTCAGATGTTAGAGAGGCTTGTCATATAATCGGGAGTGAGAGGAGCTACAGAATTTCTGCGTAAAGAAATTCCGTGCCAGGTGGTAAGTGCGCACATATAAAAGCAGCAATTCCTGGGTTTTTTCCACTTTAACACTCTTGTAATTTAAAAAGAATGTAATGGATTTTATTTTCAAGACCCAGGAAAACAAAAGTCCTCTTAAGCTGAGAACAAATGCTTCAAGTGTTTGCCTGAAGGCGTTCTTTTTATTGGGGGAGTTACAGCCCCTTGAGAAAAAGGTATTTATAACGGAAAAAATGAAACAACGTCAACCATAACAAAGCTCAGAAAATAAATAATAAAATCTCTGTTTGTGCCTGACATTTTATATTTCTCCTGCCTTTTATCCAAAATAAGACAGTTACTTAGGAAGTAAATAAAGGCCAGGCTGATCTGCCCACAGTGATACGTTACCTTTTGAATATTCCTCAGACAAAAGACCAAGAATTTTATGAGAAAGACAAGCATGTATTTAACACAGTTCTTTTACTTACTTCACGTTTATTACCCTTAAGGGAAAATGGTCCCTTGGCATATGTTCAATTTCCCTTAATTTCAATCACCTATATAAATGCAGGAGACACCCTTTCAAAAAAGTCGCCAGTGAGGATAGGATTATGCTTTTCAGCTGAACCCACCAATCTGAGGAGGAAACAGCATGGTTCTCAGGGCCCAAATCTTCCCACAGTAGAGGTTTTACATATGGAGTTCCTCCATGGAGGACTTCTTGCAACACAAGAACCTCTAAAAACAGTAAACAGAAATAAATACTCAGTTTATATCCTCATGAAGTTGGGTACCAAGGACATGGCAGTACATGTGACACTGTCCTTGTCCCCAAGGAACTCCTATTCAAGGCAGGCAGAGCCAGTAATTAAACATGGTTTCTGACAATTATTAAACACTGATGTGTGCTTTCCACTAGGTTTAATTTTTCACATGCATTATGTTCTGTAATCCGCATGTGAACCTCAATGAGATAGGTATTATTACTACTTTCTAAGATATGGATCAGGCTTTCAGGGGTGAATGAGCCTTTCCAGAGTCCACTGGGCAGGAACAGCAACCCAGGAGGACATGCTGCCTCCTCAGCTGGATATGCAGCTTGCAAGAATTTGATACACTATATTAGGTCCACAAAATGAAATGTTTAATAGTAAAAGTAGACCCTTGTCATTTTTAATTAAATGTGATAATGCCAACAGCTATCATTGGCTTTTAAATCTTCACTTGCTCTCCATAAAATATAAATATGTTGAAGCCTTACTCAGTGCTATTATTAGGGCTTATGCCAGGGCATCCTCCCAAAGACAATTCTCATAGAACACGTTTAACAAGTAGTATCCCTTAGAGAGATCCAAAACAAGCTGGCATTACACTGACTTTTACACAAATGAATTCATATTAATAATCAGATAATGGCAATCTCGGTAACGATAAAGTGGTGGCAATGGTCCTATCACTCACAAAATGATTTCCTGTTATCTCTCATATTCTCTCCTTTATAATCTACATGTTTCTGTACCTTAACAGAAGATTTCTGCAAAAATTTACATCACTTAAATTGGTAGTTTTTAAAGTAGAACTTGGTCCAGCGTCACATTCTAAATTATTGCATTGCTATGTTTATAAATTGTTTTAGAACATATATCACATTCTAACTTTTATCTAGTTATCTTTAGTACTC
The DNA here is from genome assembly GCF_003255815.1 of Theropithecus gelada. Classification (NCBI taxonomy): domain Eukaryota; kingdom Metazoa; phylum Chordata; class Mammalia; order Primates; family Cercopithecidae; genus Theropithecus; species Theropithecus gelada. The sequence continues at coordinate 44,277,673 of NC_037673.1, read as the reverse complement.
CTCTTATTCCTCTATTAGATTTTAGGCTCTTTGGAGGTAGTGGGCACAATGTTTTATTCATTGCTCAACCTTGGACAGTGCTGGGTATCACACAAAGTGCCCAACTAAAGATATTAAATGTAATTTTCTAGAAAATTGTTTTTGTATTGAGAATACTTAGTAGTCTGAAAATTATTGCATACTCCAATAATATTTGCATTATCATGACTAAATATATAGAATTTTAAAATGTCTTCTCTTTCTTCTCTCTCTATTCCTACATCTTGCCCCAGAGGTAGCCGATATTACAAGTTTACATAAATCCTTCAGCCCTTTATCTACGTATTCACCTGGACACATATGTGATAACACGAATAAGCATAATAAAAAGTACTTCGTGATCACTACGTGCCTCACACTGTGCTAATCATCACATTACATATTTTAACTTACAATTCACATAACAACTCTATGAGGTACATCCTATTAATACTCTCATGCTACACCTAAGTAAATTGAGGTGCTGAAAATTTATGTACATTGCCCAAGGTCCCTTCAGTAGTAAGTAAAGAGAATTCTAACAGTCTGATGCTGAGCTTAAGTTCCTGATCATGAGCAGACTATTTTTTAACTACAACAGTTTCCTATATCTATGATAAAAAACATATTGAAATAGGCTCCTTAATTTTTTTTTTTAAATTTATAAAGGAAAGAGGTTTAATTGACTCACAGTTCCACATAGCTGGGGAGGCTTCAGGAAACTTACAATCATGGAAGAAGGGGAAGAGGTATGTCTTACATGACAGCAGGTGACAGAGAGCCAATGTGTGAAGGAGGAACGCTCAGACACTTATGAAACTATCAGATCTTGTGAGAACTTACTATTAAAAGAACAGCATGGGGGACACCGTCCCCATGATCCAATCACTTCCCACCACGTACCTCCCTCAACATATGGGGAATATGGGGATTACAATTCAAGAGGAGATTTGGATGGGGACACAAAGCCTAATCATATCAGTTGTTCAGAATTATGCAGCTTAATTCCTACATATTTGTGAATTTTCCAGTTTGTATCCTGTTATCAATTTCTAGTTTCATACCATTGTGATCAGAAAAGATGATAGGATTTCAGTTTTCTTAAATTTGTTCACACTTGTTTTGTGGCCTAACATATGATCTATCCTGGAGAATGTCCCATGGGTGCTTAAGAAAAATGTATATTTCATTGCTATAGAATAAAATGTTCTGTATATGTCTGTTAGGTTTATGTGGTCTAAAGTGTAGTTCAAGTTCAATATTTTCTTATTAATTTCTGTCTAGATGATCTGTTCATTGTTAAAAGTTGGAGTACTGAGGTCCTCTACTATTATTATATTATTGACTATCTCCCCTTTCACATATATTAATATGTGCTTTATGTATTTAGGTACTCTGATGTTGAGTACATATATATTTACGATTGCACATATTCTCTTCATAAATGGACCCTTTTATCATTATATAATGACCTGTTTTGTCTCTTTTTACAGTTTGACTAGAAGTCTATTTTGTTTGATATAAGTATGGCTACCATTCCTTTCTTTTCATTTCCATTTGCTTATAATTTCTTTTTTTTCCAATGCCTTCACTTTCAGTCTGTGTCCTGAAAGGTGAAGAGAGCTTCTTAATAAGCATCATATAATTGGGTCTTATTTATTTTTATTTTTATTTTTATTATTATACTTTAAGTTCTAGGGTACATGTGGATAATGTGCAGGTTTGTTACATATGTATACTTGTGCCACGTTGGCGTACGGCACCCATCAACTCGTCAGCACCCATCAACTCGTCATTTACATCAGGTATAACTCCCAGTGCAATCCCTCCCCCCTCCCCCCTCCCCATGATAGGCTCTGGTGTATGATGTTCCCATTCCCGAGTCCAAGTGATCTCATTGTTCAGTTCCCACCTATGAGTGAGAACATGCGGTGTTTGGTTTTCTGTTCTTGTGATAGTTTGCTGAGAATGATGGTTTCCAGCTGCATCCATGTCCCTACAAAGGACACAAACTCATCCTTTTTATGGCTGCATAGTATTCTATGGTGTATAGGTGCCACATTTTCTTAATCCAGTCTGTCACTGATGGACATTTGGGTTGATTCCAAGTCTTTGCTATTGTGAATAGTGCCACCATAAACATACGTGTGCATGTGTCTTTATAGCAGCATGATTTATAATCCTTTGGGTATATACCCAGTAATGGGATGGCTGGGTCATATAGTACTTCTAATTCTAGATCCTTGAGGAATGGCCATACTGTTTTCCACAATGGTTGAACTAGTTTACAATCCCACCAACAGTGTAAAAGTGTTCCTATTCCTCTACATCCTCTCAGCACCTGTTGTTTCCTGATTTCTTAATGATTGCCATTCTAACTGGTGTGAGATGGTATCTCATTGTGGTTTTGATTTGCATTTCTCTGATGGCCAGTGATGATCAGCATTTTTTCATATGTCTGTTGGCTGTATGAATGTCTTCTTTTGAGAAATGTCTGTTCATATCCTTTGCCCACTTTTTGATGGGGTTGTTTGTTTTTTTCTTGTAAACTCGTTTGAGTTCTTTGTAGGTTCTGGATATTAGCCCTTTGTCAGATGAGTAGATTGCAGAAATGTTCTCCCATTCTGTGGGTTGCCTGTTCACTCTGATGGTAGTTTCTTTTGCTGTGCAGAAACACTTTAGTTTAATTAGATCCCATTTGTCAATTTTGGCTTTTGTTGCCGTTGCTTTTGGTGTTTTAGACAGGAAGTCCTTGCCCATGCCTATGTCCTGAATGGTATTACCTAGGTTTTCTTCTAGGGTTTTTATGGAATTACGTCTAACATTTAAGTCTCTAATCCATCTTGAATTAATTTTCGTATAAGGAGTAAGGAAAGGATCCAGTTTCAGCTTTCTACTTATGGCTAGCCAATTATCCCAGCACCATTTATTAAATAGGGAATCCTTTCCCCATTTCTTGTTTCTCTCAGGTTTGTCAAAGATCAAATGGCTGTAGATGTGTGGTATTATTTCTGAGGACTCTGTTCTGTTCCATTGGTCTATATCTCTGTTTTGGTACCAGTACCATGCTGTTTTGGTTACTGTAGCCTTGTAGTATAGTTTGAAGTCAGGTAGCATGATGCCTCCAGCTTTCTTCTTTTGACTTAGGATTGTCTTGGAGATGCGGGCTCTTTTTTGGCTCCATATGAACTGTAAAGCAGTTTTTTCCAATTCTGTGAAGAAACTCATTGGTAGCTTGATGGGGATGGCATTGAATCTATAAATTACCTTGGGCAGTATGGCCATTTTAACCATATTGATTCTTCCTATCCATGAGCATGGTATGTTCTTCCATTTGTTTGTGTCCTCTTTTATTTCACTGAGCAGTGGTTTGTAGTTCTCCTTGAAGAGGTCCTTTACATCCCTAGTAAGTTGGATTCCTAGGTATTTTATTCTCTTTGAAGCAATTGTGAATGGAAGTTCATTCATGATTTGGCTCTCTGTTTGTCTGTTACTGGTGTATAAGAATGCTTGTGATTTTTGCACATTAATTTTGTATCCTGAGACTTTGCTGAAGTTTCTTATCATCTTAAGGGGATTTTGGGCTGAGACAATGGGGTTTTCTAAATATATAATCATGTCATCTGCAAAGAGGGACAATTTGACTTCTTCTTTTCCTAACTGAATACCCTTGATTTCTTTCTCTTGCCTGATTGCCCTAGCCAGAACTTCCAACACTATGTTGAACAGGAGTGGTGAGAGAGGGCATCCCTGTCTTATGCCAGTTTAAAGGGAATTTTTCTAGTTTTTGCCCATTCAGTATGATATTGGCTGTGGGTTTGTCATAAATAGCTCTTATGATTTTGAGATACATTCCATCAATACCGAATTTATTGAGTGTTTTTAGCATGAAGGGCTGTTGAATTTTGTCAAAGGCCTTTTCTGCATCTATTGAGATAATCATGTGGTGTTTGTCTTTGGTTCTGTTTCTATGCTGGATTACGTGTATTGATTTGCGTATGTTGAACCAGCCTTGCATCCCAGGGATGAAGCCCACTTGATCATGGTGGATAAGCTTTTTCATGTGCTGCTGGATTCGGTTTGCCAGTATTTTATTGAGGATTTTTGCATCGATGTTCATCAGGGATATTGGTCTAAAATTCTCTTTTTTGTTGTGTCTCTGCCAGGCTTTGGTATCAAGATGATGTTGGCCTCATAAAATGAGTTAGGGAGGATTCCCTCTTTTTCTATTGATTGGAATAGTTTCAGAAGGAATGATACCAGCTCCTCCTTGTACCTCTGGTAGAATTTGGCTGTGAATCCATCTGGTCCTGGACTTTTTTTGGTTGGTAGGCTATTAATTATTGCCTCAATTTCAGAGCCTGCTATTGGTCTATTCAGGAATTCAGCTTCTTCCTGGTTTAGTCTTGGGAGAGTGTAAGTGTCCAGGAAATTATCCATTTCTTCTAGATTTTCTAGTTTATTTGCATAGAGGTGTTTATAGTATTCTCTGATGGTAGTTTGTATTTCTGTGGGGTCGGTGGTGATATCCACTTTATCATTTTTTATTGCGATATTGATTTTTGTCTCTTTTCTTCATTAGTCTTGCTAGTGGTCTATCAATTTTGTTGATCTTTTCAAAAAACCAAATCCTGGATTCATTGATTTTTTGGAGGGTTTTTTGTGTCTCTATCTTCTTTAGTTCTGCTCTGATCTTAGTTATTTCCTGCCTTCTGCTGGCTTTTGAATGTGTTTGCTCTTGCTTCTCTAGTTCTTTTAATTGTGATATTAGAGTGTCAATTTTAGATCTTTTCTGCTTTCTCTTGTGGGCATTTAGTGCTATAAATTTCCCTCTACACACTGCTTTAAATGTGTCCCAGAGATTCTGGCATGTTGTATCTTTGTTCTCATTGGTTTCAAAGAACATCTTTATTTCTGCCTTCATTTCGTTATGCACCCAGTAATCACTCAGGAGCAGGTTATTCAGTTTCCATGTAGTTGAGCAGTTTTGTTTGAGTTTCTTAGTCCTGAGTTCTAGTTTGATTGCACTGTGGTCTGAGAGACAGTTTGTTATAATTTCTGTTTTTGTACATTTGCTGAGGAGTGCTTTACTTCCAACTATGTGGTCGATTTTGGAATAAGTGTGATGTGGTGCTGAGAAGAATGTATATTCTGTTGATTTGGGATGGAGAGTTCTGTAGATGTCTATTAGGTCTGTTTGCTGCAGAGATGAGTTCAATTCCTGGATATGCTTGTTAACTTTCTGTTTCATTGATCTGTCTAATGTTGACAGTGGGGTGTTGAAGTCTCCCATTATTATTGTATGGGAGTCTAAGTCTCTTTGTAATTCTCTAATGACTTGCTTTATGAATCTGGGTGCTCCTGTATTGGGTGCATATATATTGAGGAGAGTTAGCTCTTCCTGTTGAATTGATTCCTTTACCATTATGTAATGGTCTTGTTTGTCTCTTTTGATCTTTGATGGTTTAAAGTCTGTTTTATCAAAGACCAGTATTGCAACCCCTGCTTTTTTTTGTTCTCCATTTGTTTGGTAAATCTTCCTCCATCCCTTTATTTTGAGCCTATGTATGTCTCTGCATGTGAGATGGGTCTCCTGAATACAGCAGACTGATGGGTCTTGACTCTTTATCCAGTTTGCCAGTCTGTGTCTTTAATTGGAGAATTTAGTCCATTTACATTTAAAGTTAATATTGTTATGTGTGAACTTGATCCTTCCATTATGATATTAACTGGTTATTTTGCTCGTTAGTTGATGCAGTTTCTTCCTAGCCTCGATGGTCTTTACATTTTGGCATGTTTTTGAGATGGCTGGTACCGGTTGTTCCTTTCCATGTTTAGTGCTTCCTTCAGGGTCTCTCGTAAGGCAGGCCTGGTGGTGACAAAATCTCTAAGCATTTGCTTATCTGTTAAGGATTTTATTCCCCCCTCACTTATGAAAACTTATGAAACTTAGTTTGGCTGGATATGAAATTCTGGGTTGAAAATTCTTTTCTTTAAGAATGGTGAATATTGGCCCCCACTCTCTTCTGGCTCGTAGAGTTTCTGCTGAGAGATCTGCTGTTAGTCTGATGGGCTTCCCTTTGTGGGTAACCCGACCTTTCTCTCTGACTGCCCTTAAGATTTTTTTCCTTCATTTCTACTTTGGTGAATCTGGCAATTATGTGTCTTGGAGTTGCTCTTCTCGAGGAGTATCTTTGTGGCGTTCTCTGTATTTCCTGGATTTGAATGTTGGCCTGCCCTACTAGGTTGGGAAAGTTCTCCTGGATGATATCCTGAAGAGTGTTTTCCAACTTGGTTCCATTTCCCCCCTCACTTTCAGGCACCCCAATCAGACGTAGATTTGGTCTTTTTTACATAATCCCATACTTCTTGCAAGCTTTGTTCATTTCTTTTTCTTCTTTTTTCTTTTGGTTTCTCTTCTCGCTTTATTTCATTCATTTGATCCTCAATCGCTGATACTCTCATCTTGAGGATCAAGATGAGCGATTCTTGTCTCATCTCGTCAAAGTCATTCTCCATCCAGCTTTGATCTGTTTCTGGCGATGAGCTGCGTTCCTTTGCAGGGGGCAATGCGATCTTATTTTTTGAATTTCCAGCTTTTCTGCCCTGCTTTTTCCCCATCTTTGTGGTTTTATCTGCTTCTGGTCTGTGATGATGGTGACGTCCTGATGGGGTTTTGGTGTGTGAGTCCTTCCTCTTTGTTAGTTTTCCTTCTAACAGTCAGGACCCTCAGCTGTAGGTCTCTTGGAGATTTCTTGAGGTCCACTCCAGACCCTGTTTGCCTGGGTATCAGTAGCAGAGGTTGCAGAAGATAGGATATTGCTGAACAGCAAGTGTACCTGTCTGATTCTTTCTTTGGAAGTTTCCTCTCAGTGGTGTACTCCACCGTGTGAGGTGTGGGGTGTCGGTCTGCCCCTAGTGGAGGATGTCTCCCAGTTAGGCTACTCAGGGGTCTGAGACCCACTTGAGCAGGCAGTCTGTCCATTCTCAATTCTCAACCTCCATGTTGGGAGATCCACTGCTCTCTTCAAAGCTGTCAGACACAGTTGTTTGCATCTGCGGAGGTTTCAGCTGCTTTTTGTTGTTTTTGTTTTTGTTGTTGTTTAGCTGTGCCCTGTCCCCAGAGGTGGAGTCTGCAGAGCCAGGCAGGATTCCTTGAGCTGCTGTGAGCTCCACCCAGTTGGAGCTTCGCAGCTGCTTTGTTTATCTACTTAAGCCTCAGGAATGGCGGGCACCCCTCCCCCAGCCTTACTGCTGCCTTGTGGTTAGATCAGAGACTGCTGTGCTAGCAATGAGGGAGGCTCCATGGGCGTGGGACCCTCCCGCCCAGGTGTGGGATATAGTCTCCTGGTGTGCCCGTTTGCTAAGATCCTTGGTAGAGCACAGTATTGGGGTGGGAGTTACCCGATTTTCCAGGTGTTGTGTGTCTCAGTTCCCCTGGCTAGGAAAACGGATTCCCTTCCCCCTTGTGCTTCCCAGATGAGGGGATGTCTCGCCCTGCTTCAGCTGTCACTGGTCAGCTGCAGCAGCTGACCAGCACTGATTGTCAGGCACTCCCTAGTGAGATAAACCCAGTACCTCAGTTGAAAATGCAGAAATCACCTGTCTTCTGTGTCGCTTGCACTGGGAGTTGGACACTGGAGGTGTTCCTATTTGGCCATCTTGCTCCGTCCCCTCCTCAAAAATTTTTAATAAGGAAATTTTAAAACATATAACAAGAACAAACAAAATAGTAAAATGAATCCCTACATATCCATTGCTCAATTTCAACAATTGTCAACTCATGGCTCAATCATGCTCCACCATACCCTGCTTCACTCTCTCAGCTCTGGATTATTTTGAAGGAAATTCTTAGACATCATATTATTCCCTATGTCTTAGTTCATTTTCTGTTGTTATAACAGAATACTTGAGACTAGCTATTTTGTAAAAAACTAGAAATACATTTCTTACAGTTCTGAAGGTTGGGAAGTTCAAGAGCATGGTGCTGATATCCATGAGAGTCTTCTTCCTGTATAAAATGGCAAAAGGCATCACAGGGAAATAGCACAAGAGAATGTATGTCAGTTCAGCTCTCTTCCTCTTCTAATAAAGTCACCAGTCCCATCATAGGTCTCCTCTGTGATGACCTTATCTAATCTAATTACCTTCCCAAAGTCTCCATCTCTAATCAACATATTAATTTGGGAATTAAATTTTCCACACATGAAATTTGGGGATACTTTCAAACCATAGCATCATGCATGCATAATTCAGTATGTATCTCTAACAGATAAGGTTATTATTATGGTTGTTGTTATTATTATTATTATTATTATTATTCGAGATAGAGTCTCACTCTGTTGCCCAGGCTGGAGTGCAGTGACAAGATCTCAGCTCACTGCAACCTCTGCCTCCCAGGTTCATGTGATTCTCCTGCCTCAGCCTCCTGAGTAGCAAGGATTACAGGCACATGCCACCACACCTAGCTAATTTTTGTATTTTTAGTAGAGATGGGGTTTCACCATGTTGGCCTGGCTGGTCTCGAACTCCTGACCTCAAGTGATCCACCTTCCTTGGCTTCCCAAAGTGTTGGGATTACAGGCATGAGCCACCGCACCCGGCCAGATAAGGTTTTTAAAAATAGTAATCATGACACCATTATCCCACTTAAAAAATTAGCAATAATCCCTTTGTATCATCATATACTTAATAGGTGTTCAAATTTCTCTGATTTTGCTCATAATTTTTTACAGATGGTATAAATCTGTATCTCAATAAGATCCATATAGTTTAAATATCTCTTTAATCTACAAATTACTTCTTCCTTTTCTTTTTGGTTTATCTTCAAAGCATTTGTTAAACATACAACATTTTTGGTCTTATAATATTTCCCAGGGTAGATTTTGATTACTGCATTCTTGGGGTGCTGTTTCAGCTGTTTTATTTTATTGCTGGTTTTTTTTTTTTTTTCTTTAAGTGGTAGTTAGGTCTAAAGTCTTGATTACATTTATTTTTTACTTTTTTTTTTTTTTTTTGTCAAGAAGATATCACAAGTATTGTTGTGGACTTCTACCAGGAGGCATATAGTTTCTGATTGCCACTTTGTTATTAAGTTAGCAGCCATTAACATTCATCCCCTAGCCATTACTTTACCAAGGATTAGAAAATGCTACTATTATAATTTCATAATTTATTTTGCATGTATTACTTGAAACTTTTCTGGAGAGAATATTTTCTCAATAACTAGTTTATTACCCTATAGCAGTTTCTATATTAAAGGCAGGATAAAATTTTAATTCCTTCATTTTATTTACCAGTTTCCTAAATAATGAACTGGTTTCCTGGCATGACTAAGTTGAGGGTTGAGTATCATTTGGTATTACCACGAGCTTATAGATTTAAGCATCTTTGATATTTGAAAACCACAGCAACCATTTTTTAATTCATGCTCAAAAATTTCCAACTTTGACCAGGGACATCTCCTCAAATTGTCTTCTTTTGAGAATTTATCTCAGTCATCATTGATAATTTTCTTGCTGTTTGATGTGACAAGATGATGCAATAAGATATTTTAGGCTCAACTTACACATTTCCCGAAGTTAGAAATTTTTTTCAAAGATTCATGGTTTATTTTACTGAGAAATTTAGAGACTAGAATATGTATGCTAGTGTGCTTATTGCTGCTGGGATGGTCATGATGTCTAGACTTTTTCAGTAGACAGAGCTATGTGTCATACTTGTTTTGAAGCTAAAATACAAGTTGATATATCTAATTCAAATACAATATAATAGTTTTTACTTAATCATTTTGATATTATATCTCCTTTTTCCCATCCACAAAACTCTAGATTTCATAAACATCTATATAACACCTTTGTTTTATTCCATGCTATGTACATAACAATCTTAGAAAAATAGTGTGGTAAATTACTGTTATCTATTGCCCCAGTTTTTCACCAGTACTCCCATCTACACACCTTGCTTTGTAAACTTGTAGTGTTTTTTCATTCTTATTCTGGCTCTGCCCAATGACTTGCCATGGCCCACAGGATATCAGCAACCATGAAACAAGAAGAAGATTAAAAATAACAACAGCAACAACAACAACAACAAAAAACAACCTTGCCTGTTTCTGCTTGCTCTCTTGCACTTCTACAATTACCACAAGAACATGCTTGGACTACTTTGCTGGAGCTACGTGGGACCAAAAGACATTAAAGATATAAAAATACAATCATACTGGCCCTGCTGTGTCTCTCAGCCAAATAATTCTAGATTAGCTGATAGCCAACTAACTCCTAGGTTGAGCCCACCAAGATGAGCAGATCTATCTAGCAAACCTAAAACTGACTATGTACTCATTAGCAAGAACAGACCATATCAGCTAGACTCTGCAGAATTGTAAGCTAAGTAAATATTTATTATCAATAGTGATTCAGCAAGATGGAAGAATAAAAGGTCTCTGCCTTTAGAACCCCTCACAAAATTTCTGACTGGCAAATAACTGTACATATATAAAAACACCTTTACGAAAATGTTATAACTTGGGGGTGAAGTGGAAGTGCCCCGCTTGGAGCTCAAAAACCAAGAAAAGCCACATTAGAAGAGTAAGAGAAATAGTTTGACTCTAACTACATCAGGTCTTCCCAGTATGCACATAATCACACCAAGGAGAATCTCCTGTTTTTTTCTCCTACAAAACAGTGGGGAAATTTGCAGGGATATACTACCTGGAGTCAGGAAGAAACAAAGTAAGGGAACAGGGTTCACAATGACCAGCATGTGTATATTGATGGTGGTACCACATCCATGCCAGTGGCCTTACCCCATTAGAAAGCCAACCCAAGGCCCCACTCATATGTGAAGCCAAGCTGGTGATGCCATCTGGCCATCTGGTCAGCTATTCTCCGTGGTTGAGGCTCCCAGCTATCAGTCTAGTCCAGCTGTGGAACTTAAGTTTTCCATCTGAGGTATTCTTTGAGGCCTTGAGTATCAGCAAAACTACAGATGCCAGGTAGCTTGAAAAACCCCACTGATGCCAGCTAGTCTGAAGGATCCTACAAGGAACTGACTCATCAAAAAATGCAGTTTCCACATCCTGATGATTTCATTCCCCTTATCCAACCAATCAACAACCCCAATTTATCATTCTTTCACCCTCAATGATCCCCTTAAAAACCCTAAGCCAGAACTCCTCCAGGAGATGAATTTTAGGGGATCTCCCCATCTCCTTACTTGAAGGCCTGCAATTAAACTATTTCTCTCTAACAAACCTTGCTGTCTTGCTGTATTAGTCTGTTATGGTGCAGCAGGCATACAAACCTGTTGGTCCTTTAACAGTGTTAACTGATTTGATTGTGGTAATCACTTCACATGTATACGTATTTCAAATCATCAAATTGTATACCTTAAGGATATACAATTTTATTTGCAAATTATACCCCAATAAAATTGGAAAACTAGTTATGTTTGCATTTGTTACTAAACAGTTTGTACTGAGAGATAGCTTCTACAAACAAGACAACATAATTACTGAAAAGAGTTTAGGAGTATTTTGCAAATCTTTTTTTCATGTACTCCACTAGATATCTGCAGTCAAATTACATGTTTTGAAGATACATGAGTGGTTCCATTTTGTGTGGTTATGCACCTACTTGATACAAAGTTCACGAATCTCATTATGCCTTCAAGGATTAATTTTTATTTCATAATAATGTAAGGTAATCCATAAAACATTATATATTCAGACACACATAGCTTGTATCCCTGTCCTTTCCACACTATTTTCTCTCACCCCAACAGATAACTATAATTTTAGATTTAGTTTATCCTGCAATTTTTAAAAAATTAAATAAATAGATTCAAATACACATATGTTACTCCCCTTTCTAATTTAAAGTAGCAGAAGAGCAGGAAGGGCCACACTGACACTGGTTTATGTCCTGTGTTCAAAGCAAGAATGCTATTAACTAGCTATGCTCCTTGACAATAATAGTAAAATTAAAATACCACACTTAGTGACAATTGTGAGCCAGACATCTTCAGAACAATAGTTAAGTAAACTTCCACTCAGAGTGCTTAAGTAATGTGTTCTAAATTACTCATCTAACAAGCAACAATGTGGGTGCATAGGAGATTTGTGCTCTTCCTAGTCTGCTGTACAGCCTCTCATTATACCCTAACACTTTCTAAGTTGTACTGCACTGTCAGATAATATGATGGGATTGGAGGAAATATGCTTGAAAATTCCATTATTCTATGACAGTTTATATTTTAAATTCAAAATTAAATGACAGTGAAAATTGATTATGAAGATGACATTCTTCAGTATCTACACATTACAGATTGCAGAAAGTTTTTAATTAGTTCACAAACAAGTCTCATAAGTGTCATATTGGTATTTTGTTTTTATAATACTAAACACTAGTGCTTTGTGAATGTAATGCGAATAGAAGAATTCCTTTGACCCAAATGACAGAAACTCAATTCAAACTGAATTAAGCTAAATAAATAAAAGTTGAAAGGAAAGTATTTATAACAAAAAGTCCAAGACTAGTTATCTTCAGATGTTTCAGATTACCTAGTTGGATGAAGGTACTCAAATGATGTTATCAGCAGTTGTCCCTCTACCTATTACAGCTCTGCTTTCCTCTGGTTTGCCCCCCTTTTTAGGTAATTTTCCCCCATGCAATAACATCTTCCCAAAACTTATTAGTCTGATGAAGATAACTTTTTGTAAATCATTGCTTCCATCAGAAGTCCCAGAATCAAGTGCTATTAACCCAGGATGGATCTCACTGCAGTCAGGGAAATGAAATGTTCTGATGAAAGAGCCTGAGGCATATAGCAACCCATAGATCCAAGTGGAAAGAGTAACCCCGTCTAAACCACATGGGCTAAGAATGGAAGAATGGTGATTCCTCAAATGAAAATCAGAGATTTGTTCCCAAAAGAGAAGTGGTTAGATTCTGTACAGGCAAACACAACTAATGTACTTTACAAAAGAAAGATAAAGAAGGAAAGAGCAGGGCATGCTCAGGATTAGTGAGTAGGCACCGTGATATGGAACATCCATTAATACTCTTCATAATTATTTGATGTCTTGAAAAAAAATTTGGGTAAAACAAATAGAAGAGACACAGATGGCATTATGAAATCATACTAGTTAAACCAACAATCACGTCATAACCCTAACTCCATTCTAAGGCACATGAAGTACTTCTTGAGCCACAGAATGGAAATTTAAGAATAAATCTCAATTTAGTGCAGAGGTAGAGCAGTTATTAACAGAAACACTTTCCCATTTCTTAATTCCAAGGTGCATAGAGGTGATCACTATTAATGTTGGGGAAGAAGAAAAATGGGAATAAGTTTTTGGTTTTACGAGATTACATTTTTCTCAAAGGAGAAGGCTCTTTGCCTATCCCCCATTTGTTTTTCTTGAAATTCCTTGACTTAAAAATTGTTGGATGAGATGCTAATCAAAGAGCTTTGAGTTCTTCAAAGAGAAGTCGCTAAATATTACAAAATCTATGGTAAAAATATTAACACTTAGAAATGCAGTTATTTAGGTATTTATACCACAAGAAAATGAAAAATAATTTTTCAGTCATATTTACAGATTAAGGTCCTTGATTTAAAAAAAAAAACAACAACACTTTTGTGATTGGCATTGTATCAAATTAAAATTTATTCTACTTTACACAGTCACTATTATATACACTCTGAACATCAGAGCATAAATAATATATACACCAAATGTTTACTTCAGTGATGTCTATAGGCAGAAAAAGGTTTTCCTCAAAAATAGATCCATAACTAAAAAGTCATGTTTCAGAATCTTATATAAAACCACCTTAACCTTCTGCCAAGAATTGCACTAGCAACTTAGCTTTCTGTTTTGTTTTATTTGGAGTTTTATTGTTTGTTTTGTTTTGTTTTATTTTTTTGTTTGCAGTCTATCTTAAAATAAGAAATAGCTGAACAAACATCTAAAGGTTTATTTTCTGCAAACTTTTCGTGAACAACCTTTGTGAATCGTCTACTCTGCAAGACTTTTGGACCTTTCAAGTTTCATCTTATTCAAGCATAAAAATTAATTCCACTGAAGGTGGCTTCAGAAGAGCAATTTTATTGACTGAAGTTGAAAAAGGGATATTTTGCTGGGTGTAGTGGCTCACGCCTGTTATCCAAGCACTTTGGGAGACCAAGGCAGGAGGATCACCTGAGGTCAGGAGTTTGAGACCAGACTGGCTAACGTGGTGAAACGTCATCTCTACTAACAATATAAAAATTAGCTGGGCATGGTGGTACAAGCCTATAATCCCAGCTACTAGGGAGGCTGAGGCAGGAGAATCGTTTGAACCTGGGAAGCAGAGGTTGCAGTGAGCCAAGATCGTGCCACTGCACTCCAGACTGGGTGACAAAGCAAGACTCCATGTCAAAAAAAAAAAAAAAAAGGACATATAATACCATTGATTCACCTATTGTAAGCTTTCAGGACCAAAGGTTAACTTATGAATTCATTCTTCCCAACTTTCCTTGTGATTATAACTCGCTTATTCTTTAAATGTGCTTGCATCACAGAGTAATGGTAGAATCTGAACTCTACGCCAGATAAAAATTAGACTAATTATTTTCATATGGCTCCAATTCATAAGAGCTCCCACATGCATGTCCTACTTTGTATTCATCAATCTCACCTCCAGATCCAGGGAATGGTAAGGAGGTCAAGAGTTCCAAAGTAAGTAAGTGATTCAGAGTGCACTAGAAGAGAAATAGGCCTTTCATGGGATGAAAAGCTTCCCCTCTTTTGTACACTTAAAAATAATATTCTTTGGCAAGAGCCTGGAGAGATATTATATGTACATTTGAGAGTATCATATATACATATTATATATAAACACACACATATGAATAATTGAATATATATGAAGAATATATACACATTATATATGAAGAACATATATGAATAATTGTGTTTTTTTATTCTAGAGTTCACACCATTTACATGAGAATTTTAGAGGAAAAAATATTTACAATTCAACTGCTCCAAATGAAACTAGTATAAGATTCTTTCTGATGGCAACTCTAGTTTCAAAATGTCAAAATGATGAACCATATTCTGCTTTCATCCATCCTGCTTCCCAAGTCGGTCAGTAAATTTTTTGATTGGATATTTTCACTAGATATTATCTAAACTTAGGCTTTCATCATTCACCACCACCTCCCCCACAAGTTTTTAGATCTATGCCTATCACATTTTTGGTCTCCCATGGATGATCATACCCTAGTCAACAGTTATTTTGTATCTCACTCAATTCAACTTTGCTTAGTTTCTAAAGAAACCAAGGGCCAAATTGTGCCACAGATTATGTTCTTTTCACACTAAAGCCAAAAGGGCTCTGTGCAGGCAACCGAGGAAAGCACAGGACAGGAGTGCTTTCATCTCTCTTCAGAAGATAATAGCTCTAGGCCTCATATTGCTTAGTTTCTCTCCTCTGAAATTCCTGGATTGTTTTCCACTCAAAGACCAAGCTACTGCTCCTTCAGTCAAGTGTGGGAATACCAAAAAACAAACCAGAGAATCACAAACCAGCTAACACAGAATTCTCAACATTATCCAATACCTTGCTGATTAATGTTACTTACTCCCAGTTTAAAATACAAAAAGTTGTGCAATGGGAAGCACAGTACATTAAACCTGAAGCTTTGAAATGTGCACCGATGAAGTAAGACATGGAGTCAACACAAGAAATATAAGTTTAGAGCTATGGCAAGCTCGTAGCATTTCAGGAACCACAGATCTTACTTTGATGTTTCCTAGCTATTTCAATCAGACAAGTAGCAGTTGCAGAGGAGAGAAAGCAGTCCGACAACTTAGACTAGCATTTCTCAAGAGGGCTTTTCTTTCTTTTGAGGAATTCTTTTCAACTTATTAAATTATCTACATCTTTAGTAGCACTGTGTTTTCCAATGTACAACCTTACTAAAATGACAAGTAATCTACTGGGAATTAAACCAAAATGGAAACTTAGCTATTGTTTTTAAAGCCACATGTCTTTAAATCCTATGATTGTTAACTTTTATCCCAAAAGAAGAAGAATTAACTTTTACTGACTTTCACTATGTAATAACTGGACTATTTTAAGTTCTATTTCCCCCTACCTTGACAACTTAATTGACCTGTTAGAAGTATAAGTTACCAGATAAAAATAATAATATGCTCCAAAAGCATTAAATAAATTTCACATAAAAATCACAATAGTATATATCTAATAAACAAGGTAGAAGAAATAAAAATTAGATAAAAATATTTTTTAAAACCCAGATATAATAGCACAATGCTATAATTTGTATTAAGAAACATTTATTCTAAAGCCTTAACCCAGTTGTCTATTTCACATAGGTTATGTATCATGGCAATCCACATAGCAACTTTCTTTGGAATTAAACTTTGGAATTACTTGCTTACACAAGAAAACTCATCTCAGATGTAGCATCTGTTTCTCACTAAGGCTTAGCTTTCACCTAATTCTCCAAATGGGTTGACCGAGGTTCAAGAATGTGAGGTGACTCGATCAAGAACATACAGTGAATCTAGGGCAAGCAGTCTCTCTCCTTTGAGTAGTAGATGGATATCTTGGTACAGAACTCCACTGATGCCATTGTCAGGCCTGTAATGCACACTTAACATCCACTTGAAAACCATGGTTCATTGAGTGAATCACTTGGTATCCTAATATTTTTAAGTGCAGCAGAAGGAAGGGAAAAGTGTTTTGTAATTTGAGTATGTTCACCAGATCTCCTTTATTAAATTATATGTCTTAACTTCAGAAGCAGTCTAACTTAAAATATTTGATTATTAGAACCACAGATAATATTTTATACATTGCATAATATAGCAAGAATGTAGTAAAGGGAAAGAGTTTATATGGAGTATATTCAGTGTTTAAAAAAATTAGCGGAAACCTGCTTCTGTGTAGCTATATTCATTTATTTCATATACAATATATTCTACCATATATATTATAAAAGACAATTTATAAGTACTAATTTTTGCTTGGATAATTTTTTTTTTCTCTAAACTTGGATTCTTTTATTTTTATTTTATTTTATTTTATTATGCTTTAAGTTCTAGGGTACATGTGCACAACGTGCAGGTTTGTTACATATGTATACATGTGCCATTTTGGTGTGCTGCACCCATTAACTTTAGGTATATCTCCTAATGCTATCCATGCCTCCTCCCCTCAACACTCCCCCCACCCTGCTATCCCTCCCCTCTCCCCCTTCCCCCCACCCCATGGCTGGCCATATGTAGAAAGCTGAAACTGAATTCTTTTAAATAACCAACTGCCCTTCCACTACCAATATCGGCAATAAACAGTAACAAAATAAAATGCTCAATAGATTAAAGGTCGTAATTATCACTCACTTTTAACGTACTTTTTAGTTCTGCCTTTATCTACACAGGATCAAAGAACCTTAAAAATAAACCACAGGAGGAAATCAGTAAAACAAAACAAAACAAAACACTATATTATTTTTTAAAAGGCAAAAATGTTTAAGTTTATACTTTTCAGCTGGCTATGTATATCACTTAGAGGTAGACTTTTTTTTTTTTTTTTTTTTTTGAGACGGAGTCTCGCTCTGTAGCCCAGGCTAGAGTGCAGTGGCCGGATCTCAGCTCACTGCAAGCTCCGCCTCCCGGGTTCACGCCATTCTCCGGCCTCAGCCTCCCGAGTAGCTGGGACTACAGACGCCCGCCACCTCGCCCGGCTAGTTTTTTTTTGTATTTCTTAGTAGAGACAGGGTTTCACCGTGTTAGCCAGGATGGTCTCGATCTCCTGACCTCGTGATCCGCCCGTCTCGGCCTCCCAAAGTGCTGGGATTACAGGCTTGAGCCACCGCGCCCGGCCGAGGTAGACTTTTAAAAACTCACAATTTGATACAATGACAATTTTCCCCAAGTGTCAGTGTATGAAACAATAGCATAATTCACAGAATTCTGAAAGAAGTCTTAAAATTACCTTCTTAGTAAACGACTCAGGAAGGGGAACATCACACACTGGGGCCTATCATGGGGAGGGGGGAGGGGGGAGGGATTGCATTGGGAGTTATACCTGATGTAAATGACGAGTTGATGGGTGCAGCACACCAACATGGCACAAGTATACATATGTAACAAACCTGCACGTTATGCACATGTACCCTACAACTTAAAGTATAATAATAATAAATAAATTTAAAAAAATAAATAAAATAAACCTCTAAGAAATTAAAAAACAAACAAACAAAACAAACAAACAAACAAACAAAAAACAGTTTTCTTTTGACAGATATAACTACCAGGCATAAATTACAGAGCGCACACTAGACTATAAAGGCATGATAATTTCTTATCTTTACTAGAAAAACTATTTTACTCTTCGTAAAGAACCTCAAATAATATTTAAGTTCATAATAAATCCAAACAACTATTCAAGGAAATAATTCTACCACAATATAAGTACAGATCTACATATACACAGTTGAAATAAAATGAAAACTTTTATAATTAACCACTGTGAAAACATATATGGTTTTCTATCAATAAGCATGTTTATTTCAATTTTTATCATTTTAATTGTGACATCTTCTTTAGTCAATTGTATGCAGTATACAGAATCACTTCAGCTCTTTTCTAATGTACATTGAGTAGAATTACTCAGTCTTTTATTTCAGCATTTTTCAGAGAGTCATATCTTTTGTGTTGATTATTACAAGAATTGCTTCAAGTAAAGTAACGTATCCACAGAGGTTATTCTCAGACTTAAACGTTATTTTTCTACGAAGCCAAAGTTCTACATTCGGGTATTTCTACATTCCTGTAATTGATCATGATTGACTCAGTGATTCATGATTTGGGTATTGTAACTAAAATATTCTATTCCATTCCAATGAATATTGCATAATTCTCTCAGACACTTCCACCAAAGAGTTGCTCAAATTGCCTTCTATTTTAGTTTTTTAAAAATAAGTTGGTTATGTGAGGTTTTCAACATAGGGAAACATAAAGCAGTTTGAAGAACGCACAAAAACCTGTGTACTCTTTGCAACTTTTAAGCAAACATAAATTCTTACTAAAATAAAAAGTTAAATTGAAAGGTCTGATATAGGTCATTTTTAGGAGGAATAAGGTGATGGCTAAAGTTAAAATAAATAGTAAGATTCTAAAAGTAGAGGAAGGTAGGAAATCCTTTAGAATAACTTTGTGGGTTATTTTCAAACTTTATTCGCCCTTAAATATTTATTTTCCTCTTCTTAAAGGTCCCTGAAATGTTGTTAATTTATTAAAACAGTCAAAATATCTGTAGTAATACCAAATACAAAAAAGTATGCCTGAGTCTTTCTGTAACACTGGCTTATAACAAACGTTCTTCTCTCACCTTAAGAACATCTTATAGTGACATATAGTGACATTGTTTTGGTAAATCATTCAGGAAATATGTATGGAGCACTTGCTGTATCCCATGTATTATACTGAGCATTGGGGATGCCAAGTTGTAACACGATGCTAGCTGCAGTGGGGAGAAATGAAGATGACCCATAATGAACTCTATTCCAGTGATGCTCTTCTGATAAGTATGCAGAGACACTCCCTGAAGTAGGCTATATTTTAACCTAATTCTAACAATTTGTATATTTCATTTCACTATGTAGTTTACAAAATGTCTCATGTTGTTTTTCTCATCCAAGTCTCACCACAGGCTAGTACAACTAGATAGGGCAGCTTTTTCATTCCCATGTTACTGATGAGAGTTACTCCCAATTAAATCAGAGGCCTGGAGATGTCCTCTGAACTCCTGCTTTTGTCCTCTTTCTACTACTTTATACCTCCCTAGGTGAGGGTATTATCAGACTGATTCTATAAATAGTCCATTATTTCATAATAGTAAAGTTAATATCCAATGCATTTATTTTTCTTTGGCCTTTACTCAGTTCTCACTTATTTCTCAACACATGGTAAATAATAGTAGTCATTCTCATTTTAAGTCAAATATCCTTTCTCAGGATAGAAGGAACATTTTTGAAAATAAGTCTTTTTCCTAGAGTCCTATAAGTAAATCAAGCACATTTTGTTGTTTCATTTAATTTTCAAGCCAGTTATTACCATATAGTGTACTGAAGAAGCTTACTCATGAAATATATTCTGCATTATAGTGTTTCACACAATATATTTTTGGTCTTTTTTGTGTGCAATGTATTATTCTGAGCCTTGGGGCTCATGGTCTAATGTAGGTAGGAAGGTAGATAATTATAATACAGTATGAAAATTACTATTATATATGTATTTCCAGGAATTTATGAGAAAACTTTTGAGGAATTGCTAAAGTAAAGCATTAGAAGGGAGCATTTTAGTGTGAGTTAGAAGAAAATACCAAAGGTTTGGAGTTGAGGACATTGCAGTTCAGAAAATTGGTAGTAATTTAGAAAGCCTAGGTAAAGAGAGAGTTAAGAGTTATGGCACTGGAGAGAAATGAGATTACAAATGAGTGGCTTTGCATGTCAGGCTAAGGATCGTAAGTTTTATGCTGAAAATAAGGGGCCGTGGAAGGATTTTAAACAAGAAAGATGTGATCAGATTTGCATTTTATGAGAATCGCTGTAGCTGCTGTGCAGAGAATAGGTAAGAGCAGAGGAGAACTTTAGACAGTAATAAATAAGACCATAATAATAACCAAGAACAAACTGGTAGGAACGTGTTTGACCAAGTAGTTAAATCTGGTCTTGAGAAAAGTGGATGGACTTAAGAGTTATCAAGGCGGTCAATAAGATTTAGTAGACAATTGGATATAAATGGAGTGGAAGTGGTAATAGAGAAAAATATGTGAAGGAGGTCTTCCAGATTGCTGGCTTTAATAACTGAGGGGGGCTTTTGAAAGGAGAAACAAGAAGATTGTCAAGAGGTCAGATTGTGAGGTGTTTTGGGGAGGGTGAAGGTGAGCAGGGGTGAGAGGAGGTCAAAAGATAACGTGTTCATTTTGGGACACATTAAGGTAGAGCTATCTGTGTATGTATGGATGGTCTAAACACTGATAAAATGTCTGTGGTAGTAATATTTGGGAGTTATTTGCCATAATAATATTTGGGTTTCTGAAAACTATGGGTACTCTGAAGTTAACGGCTCAGGTTTTAGAGAGAGACCCAAGCCAGAGTTTGTAAAATGGATTTACTTCTAACTGTTTAATTATCAAAAACTCAGCTTTCCCATCTATTATTATCTGTCATGTATGACATTCTCAAGAACAGATTTTAAAATGTGTAAAACAAGCATGATGCTTAACACATAAAAGGAACATAATAATTATACATTATCATTATCTTTTAAAAATGCTCAAAGCAAATGTTAGTAATGGTTAATTTTATAGTTGAAAATGTTTAAAATGTTAGTTATGATTAATTTTATATGTCAACTTGACTGAGCTAAAGGGTGCCCAGATAGCCAGTAAATATTATTTTGGGGCATATCTGTGACAGTGTTTCTGAAAGAAATTGGCATTTAAATCAATAGACTGAGAAAAGAAGATTACCCTCACCAATGTGGGCAGGTATCATCCAAATCATTTGACAGACTAAATAGAACAAAAAGGTAAGAAAAGGTTAATTCACTCTCTCTGTTGAGTTGAAACATCCTCCTTTTCCTGCCCTAAGACATCTGTGCTTCTGGCTCTTTGGCCTTTGAAGTCAGACCAGGACTTACACACTTGGCACCTCTTGCTTTTCAGGTCGTTGAATTTGGACTGCATTTCACTACCAACTTTCCAGGTTCTCCAGCTTGCACATGGCAGATTATGAGATTTCTCAGCCTTCATTACCATGTGAAATGATTCCTACAATAAATCTCCTTACATATCCTATTGGTTCTGTTCCTCAAAAGGAGGCTAACCAATATTAATATATTATTTCATAAAGGATTTTTAAATAATTGAAATAAGTACCTCCCAATTCAATTGTTTTATAATTTAATTATCTGACATATTTAAATGTAAATATATACTTAACATTATGATTCACCAAGATTTTTTAAAAATAGATTACCCTGCTTTCTGATTCAGTATATATAACAATTACTCTTAAAATTCAATATAGAAATTTAAAAATTAATTATATCTCAGCAAATGAAACCCTTTCTCTTTATAAAAAGTTAGTATTTTGTACTATCATAAAGTATTATGATTTTCATCATTTATATATATTCCAAAGGTTAAGGTGATTGAGAAAATATGTGGAGATATCTCAGGTTTCAATTGTCAAATTGTAACTTTTGTAGATAATTTCCCTTTTAACAAAAGACAGAGATGATAGTTCAAAACATTCAGCTGGATTTAATAAGTTCACACTCTAAAATATAGCAGGGTACAACCTCCTCCCATCTTACTTGTGAGCTCATCCTTAAGAATTCCCTTCAGTCATTCTTCCTTTCAAAGGTCATTGGAAGGAAACTGGAAAGTCTGGTGACTTTTTTTTAAACCAATTTTTCTGCTACAATTTGAAAAGTCTGGACGCAACACTCTTCAAGTGCAGAACATAAACTTTTAGTACTTCTTGTTCTGGAATCCAGCAGAAAAAAAGTTGACTTTTGCTTGGCCTTATCCCACTAGCTTTAATAAGTTGTTTTCATGGAGTTGTTTTAAAAAACAATGGATGTGAGATATATATGTAAATACCAGTTTTCAAACTGGAGTCATAAAATAAATACATTTTTTAAAAATCAGATAAGATGGAATTACATGGAATATAGCAGAGTGAAATAGAAAATATCAACTTGACTTTATATTGAAAAGGTAAATACTGTTTTGTGAGACCTTTTATTCATATATCATATGATACATATAGTTGCACATGTGTGTATGTTTGTATATTGAATCAAAATATATGTGAATTGTAGTCAGAAGTTGGAAGGCCATAGCATTGTGGAATTGTACACAATGGAATATGCAAATTGGAAAAGGTAAAATAATACTTCCCTGAAAAATCATTTTCCCTATGAACTTACACCCAACTTGTTTTCAAACTGTCTCTCACAATTTATTTTTAAATGGAAACGCCTATTATACACTACATATTAATGACGGTGATGAAGATGATAATAACTCACTTTTATTTATATTATACCCTTCAAGGGATTTCAGCTCTGTTATTTAATTTTATTACATTTACTTCTCAGCAATACTGCAAAACCAACTGGAGAGCTAGCTGTAGTTCTGCTTACATTGAGGCACAGAGGGGCCAAGTGATTTGCCTCAAGTAACTCAGGAGCTACATGCATAAACGTGGTCATTGAACTTTCAATAATGCTTTTTTTCCTCGGGATTGTGCTGTTGCATCCCATACAGCTGCAATTAGTTTGCCATTTTTATCTCTTGTGTGGGTCTTTGTCATTTGTTTTGCACTTAAAACACTATCTACAAAAAAGTCCAAAATATTTGGGAAAAGGCAAGAAGAAGTAAAATAAAGATGAGTTGGTGATTTAGGGATCTGTAAAATTCCCAACTGTTTTCACCTAAGACTGAGGCTTTAACTGCATCAACCTAGCAGCCAATCTGCTATCTAGATGTCTCTTTTATTCCCAAAACTATCATAGGACCTGGAATGTAATAGGCTACTCAGTAAGTATTGTTGAGTTGAAGTAAAAATTGCAACTGTCATGTCATATTGATAGGGGAATTCGTGGTGATATGAGATCAATTAGAAATTAAAGGTGAGGTGGAGGGGAGAGAGGACATAGGGTAACTTTAGAGCAAGCTTCCAATACAACCCATACAGTGAGCCAGGGAGCCTCCCTGCCTTTTCTAGTGCCTGGAAAATTCATAGAAGGTAGAAATTATTTGACCTAGCTATTCCTCTAAAATTCCCAGAGTATGATACCTTTTGATAGAAGATTTAAAAACTACTGATCTGATTGCTTCAATTGATTTATAGATAGATTATATTTGTTAAGTTATATTTGTCTAGAAAATTGTCCATTTTAGCAAACTAGTCTCTAAAGTTTTCCATAGAATTAACTTATGATTTGTTCAGTCTGTGTGTCTGTAGTTTTCCCTTTTTCATTCCTGTGATGGTTAATACTGTGTGTCAACATGATTGGATTGAAGGATGCAAAGTATTGATCCTGGGTGTTTCTGTGAGGGTGTTGCCAAAGGAGATTAACATTTGATCTCCTTTGAGTCAGTGGGCTAGGAAAGGCAGACCCACCCTCAATCTGGGTAGGCACAAGTAATCAGCTGCCAGCATGGCTAGAATATAAGCAGGAAGAGAAAAGTGAAAAGAGAGAGGCTGCTTAGCCTTCCAGCCTACATTGTTCTCCTAATCTGGATTCTTCCTGCCCTCAAACATTGGACTCCAAGTTTTTCAGTTTTGGAACTTGGACTGGTTATTCTTGCTCCTCAGCCTGCAGATGGCCCACTGTGGGACATTGTGATCATGTGAATTAATACTTAATAAACTCCCCTTTATATATTGCATAAATATTCCATTAGTTCTGTCCCTCCAAAGAACCCTAATGAATACAATTCCTAACAATGCTGATTTAGGAGGTTATTTTTAGTTTGTTGTTCTTAATATAGTAAATACATTCTACTAATATATTTAAAGAACTGTCTTTTGGTTGATTTTCTTTATTCTTACATTTGTGTACTTTATATTTCACTAATATATCCATATAATTTTCTTTATTCAGCTTTATTTTATTTGTTAGATGTTTCCTTAGTTTTTTAGTTTAAGAAGAGCCGTTAAATTTTTTTTTCTTAACATATGTTTTTGGAGACTACAGATTACTCTGTAAGCACTCTTTTATGTGTATTCCATAGTTTTGATATTATTGTTCCCTTGTAAATATACATTTTGATTCACTGTTGAAGAATGAACTATTTACAATTGTGTTTTCTGCTACATTGCTACATCATATTTCTTTTGTTGATTAGCATCTTCCCTCTATATCTTTCTCTACCCCTACTTCACACAGTCTTTTATTATGTTTTAAGTATGTCTCCTCTAATCATCATATAGCTGGATTTTAAAATTTTTTGTCTTGAAATATTTTAATATTTTAACAGAAAATTTAGAACTATACTCACAGAATTTTTTTCTGAATGATTAGAGAGTAAATTGGAGAGATTATGCCCTATCATCCCAGAATATTTATGTGTAATTCCTAGAATATTTACCTACATAAGCAGAATACTGCCATTAAAATTGGGAAATTAGCATAGACAGATGGTTATGATATAATCCACAGACACCATTAAAATTTCAGTAGTTTTTTTCAATGTTTTCTATAGCAAAATTATCCAGTCCCCAGCTCTATTTTATATTAACCTCTGCTTTTCTCCTTCAGTCTGAAATAGTTTCTCAGACTCTTCTTGACATTCATGACCTTGACACTTTCCAAAATAACACTATTTTATAGAATGTTCTTAAGCTTTTATTTGTCTGATATTCCTTCATTATTAAATTCAGGTTATATATATGTATTGCAGGAATATCACAAGTGATGTTGTGTTCTCATTGTTCTACCAGATGGTACTCAATTTCAATTCGGCCTACTACTGGTTGTGTTAACTTTTATCACTTGCTAAAGGTTATGTCTTCTAAGTTTCTTCACTGGAAAGTTATTCTTCGTTTTGCAATTAACAAATCTTTGAGACTAAGTAAACACTCCATTCCTTGTCAAATTTTCTGTCACTAGTTTACCCATCCATTGATGTCTTTATGACTGAACTATTACTAAGATGGTTGCTAAATAATAATTCTTCATTCCATCATTCCATCTACATTTATTAATTGGTTTTCTGTTGTAACAAAAAGCTTTCTTTTGTCACCATTTACTTATGCATTTGTTTATTTATATCTGTATGAAGAAATAACTATTTAATCACCAGGTTATAATCTATTACTGTCATTATTTTGATGTGCAAATAATTCCAATGTTTGTCTAATGTGGGCCTGTTCAAGCCAATTTTATCTACATCATTTTCTGAACACTTCCTCACTTTCTGGAACAATAACAGTTTCCATGCTCATCTTGTACTTTGCCTGCTCAAGCATTGGAACCAGCCATTTCTCCAAGAAGCCCTAGTTCCTTAGGACTGAGAAATGAAGATCAGTGTGCACATTGGTATTGTGATTACTCAGGCCTCTCGATGGACATATCCAGGGCATATATGTAAATACACATTTACATCTATGTGTATATTTTACTCAACTATCTATGTATAAATTTTTAAAAAGTGAGTTAATACCAGTGTCTCTGATTTCAGTGCAATACCATAGGATTAATTCCAGTTTTATTTCTTTCCATATTTGTAACCCCATTTTACTACAGTGAGAAATATGATTCCCATTGCGTTTGCCTGCTTGGGCTGCCATAACAAAATACCATATCCTGGGTTGCATAAACAACAGAAATTTATTTTCTCACAATTCTAGATGCTGGAAAAATCTAAGATCAAGCTGCCAGCCTATTCGATTCCAGATGAGATCGTTCTTCCTTTCTTGCAGAGAGAGAGAACGCTGTAGCATCTCTTCTTATAACTATAATAATCCCATCATGAGGGCCTTGATCTCAACACTTCATCTAATCCTAGTTTCCTCCCAAAGTCCCTGTCTCCAAATATAATTGCATTGGAGGTTAGGACTCAATACATGAATTTGAGGGAGATACAAACAATTAGTCCATGACACCCATTATCCTTGACATGATTTTTCACCAGATCAAGTTTCCTTGTGTGAAAACAAATTCCAATTACTGCTGCTGCAAACACACCTCCTCCTACATAGACACTCAACACTCTTTTTAACTTGCTCAGTCCCTGACGACCATGTCAGACCACCACCACTGCTTCCACTATGCGGTCACCAGCCTGATCCAGCAGGTTTCACCAGTCCATGCCAAGTTGCTACTGTTGCCGTCATCTCTGCCACCTGATGCAGGTAGTCATCAGGTGGCAAGCTCTGAGGCCTGACACCAGGTCATCTGCCCTGCTCCTCTTTGCAGATGTCCTACTTATTCTGTTTGGGGTCTAATACTAACCATTTTCGCTCATAAGCACACACGCATATACATACATAGACACTGAATATGCCTCTCTTTTTTGAACTTAGCTGGTGGGTTCTTTATTTTTAGACACCAGTATTAATTGACAGTCTGACGGCTTTAGGATTTAATTATTAAGAAAGAAGGAAAGGCTTAAAAAAATCCAATCTAAACACTTTTAACTGATGAAATTCAGTACTTTTATATTTATTGAAATGATTTATATTCCTGAACTTTCTGCCAGTTTTGTTTTGCTCTCTTATCATGCTTTTTGTTTGTTTTTTATTTCTTTTCTTCCTTCTGTTGAATTGAATTTCCCTTATTCATTTTTATATTCTCTACTAATTTGGAAATTACAATTACCAATTTTTAAATTGTTTCTCTTACAATTGTATCACACATACTGACTTATAATGGTCAAAGTTAGTCAACATTGCTATTCTCCTTTTAATAAAGACTCAGAGGTCTGCCTTCATTCACTTCTTCCCATGCAACACATTACTGTTATCCACAATTTTAAGAACTTTCTTTTTACACCATCAAATTGGCCATTTTTATTATTATTCATTGTTTCGTTCAATTAATGTGTGTTGAGATTTACTTGATTCTTTACCAGTTTCTTGGATGTTACATAGTTTCATAGCGAGTTTAGAATTGCTATTAGGGATTTATTTATATTCATTCTGATTTGGACTTGTATTTCCTTAATCTGAGAAATTATATCTGATTATAGTCATTGTATTTTCACACACTGCTTCTCACCAAAGCCTTTTTTCTTTTCTTCAGACACTTTTATTGGTTGAATGTTGGATATTTTAGTTCTATTCTTAATATATTTTAACCATATTTTTGAACTTTTTATTTCATTGTGCTGCATCTTTTGGAATTTCATCAACTTACTAATTCTTTTTTAACTGTGTCTAGTTTTTTCAACTACAGCAATTTCATTTTTATAGTGTTCTTATTCTTTGTTTATAGTTTTAATTCATTCTTTTATATGTTTACTCTTTTAAACATATTTATTTTATCATACTTATATCAAATATAATACAATTATATGATTGTGTATTATATCAAAATAATACAAAATTATTTATCAAAGTAATACAAAAAATTACAAAATATCAAAATAATACAAAAATGCAAAATATTATCAAAAGAATACAAAATTAGTATGTATTATATCAAAATAATACACAATCACATTACTGACAACCTTTGAGAGAAAGTGTGATACTGATATGCACAGCGGACTATAGAAATATGGAAAAGTGGATCTTTACCCAATCTTCAGGAGACAACGAATTCTTACATGAGGTCCTTAGACTGAGCTGCAGTTAAAGGGCAACTGTGGAAAGATTTCCAGACAGGTACGCTGAACAAGCAACGTGAGAGAAATCATAATGTGAACTTCTAAAAACAGCTTCCAGTTGTCGGCTTATACGTTTAGGGGCACAAAATAATCATATACAAGTCCATAAAGGATAAGGTAGGTGACATATTCTTGAGGCCTTTATATGCTCTCTTACACACGTGGACTTAATTCTTCCAAATCAGTGGTTTTTAAACTCTCCAATGGAGACTTCTTCTTTCCACCCGGGAATTGAACATGTCCTCCTCTGCTTCTACAAAGGCAGATTAGGTTAATTTATTTCCTTTTCTTATTTTAAACATTTGGCTCCTATATTTGGAAAAAGAATAGTTATTACTGCCAAGATAAGAAGAAAAAAAAAGTGGAGAAGAATGTTCTAGATGATAGGAAGTCAGCCTGTGACTCTCTCCTGCCTAATGGAAAGCAACATGGAAGAGGAATATAGTACAGAAATTCAGAAACAACTACTTTTCAATTCCAACCTGTAACATATAAAGCTAAACTGAGACAATATTTAAGCCCTAGTTCACAAAGGTCAACTCAAAGAAATATTCATCCTACCACTATTCAAATCTCTCGGTGGATCAAATAGTCTGAGAGTAAGGGTCTTTTTAATAAAAAACAAATTAGCTTATTGTGTGACTATCCTACCAAAGCTGGCTAGGCTCAGAGTACTTGCAATTAAATCTAGAAAGAGACTCGTGAATGAAGCAAAGAAATTCAGCAATGTGAGAAATCTATCTAGAAAAGAATTTTGAGTGTGACTATTGACACATGGAGCTAACTAGAAGCAAATAGGCAACTAAGTTTTTGAGAGTTGTACTGCCAAAAAGAACCGTCATCCTGAGAGAATGCAACTATTAGAAACAAAGCACTCATTGTCTCCCAGTAGTCTACAGGCAACAACTAAGCTGAGAAAGCAATTCAGCCCATAAGGAGGGCATATTTTCCAATGCCCACTTTAGATATGGCCAAAGAGGATAAAAGAAAGAAACTGTCAGAGGGATCACCTAAGAACCACAGAGAACAATGTAATAGGAAACGCCCTTCAAGAGGCAGAATCTGGGCCTAATTATGAAACGTTTTCCATCGTCAGGGTAGGGAGCACCCACCCAACAAGTATCCAATAGGATTTCACAAATGCTACCTGTGTATGTCCACCTGCTGTATGTCTCCTGTTTGTTTGTTTGTTTGTTTCTGAATAGTAGAGTCAGTTTATTATGGTTATGCTATCTCTAGACACCATTGTACACACTGGGAGTTTCAAAGAAGCACATAAGTGATCATTTTAGTGTTAAGGTATTTGGAGAAACAGGAGCTGCATCCTAGTCAGGCACCACTCAGAGATCCTGGGCATTGAGCTAGGTGCAGTTATTAGATAGGATTTTTAAATTAGCTTCTTTGAGAAGGGAGGGTTTTGTGTATGTAGGAAGGAGACTTTTCCCAATATGGAGAGCTAGAGGAAAGACTGTGGTAGACATCAGTTAAGTCTACCAAATATTCCTAGTCTTTCAGAGGGTCACATTCTAAACTTGCACTTCCTCTTCCCACTTAAAGTTACAGCAGCCATATGACTGTGGCTTAATAAATGAGCAAAAGTGGTATTTTATTTCTAAGTAGACATTTTAGGAGTTTGTATGTGATTTGCCACATTCTCTTCCTCTGTCTCAACGCTTGAGAAAGCATCTGTCGAGGTAGACAATTAACCTGAATCTCGGAATGACTATGATGAACAGTGCCCCTATCTAATCCTCAGTGGACTTGTCACTTAAATAAGAAATAAATTATAACCCACTATGATCTGGGAGTTGTTTTTGACAACAATAAATGATAGCATATCCACACTGATGCATTTGCTTTCTTTGCCACATGGTATTATAATTACTTTTTCTATATCTTTTTCTCCCAGAAGGCAATATGCAACTTAGATACACAGACTGTCATCTTGTTAATCTCATTTATTTCATCAATGTAACTGTTAACATATAAACATAGTGCTATCATGCTTTTTACAATGTGCCAGGAACCCATTCCTCACATTAACCCAATTGTAAGATATTATTACTCCCGTTTTATAAAGAGGAAACTAAGTCACCTAGATTATTTAACTTATCCATTGTTACGTGACTAGTAAATAGATAAAAAGGATTTAAACTCAATCTGGTGCCAAAGTTTATGGATGTTACCACCACCATGTCTTTCTGCCACATTTCTGTATGCCCAAGAATAAATTCCTACTGAGTAAATGAATAAAATCTTGTGGCTCTTTGGTACCTTGAGTACTTTAATAAATTTTCATCATCTAAGACAACCAATTTCCTTCTGACCTCTTTTGCCTCCCTAACAGTCTGAGTCACATGCTAAAATATTCAAAGATGTTCTTCATCACAGTTCTGATACTTCTGCACTCTTGTCTTTTTGCTGAACTTTCATAGCCAATTCCATCATGAGGAGAGGACCATATTTTCTGATTTCTCTGCTTCTATTCTAGAACTTTGACTGTTGTACCTTTGTGGACCAGCAATTCCCTGGGCCCAGCCACACTGAGCCCTCTGTAAAGGATTATGTGTTCCGAACTGCTCTAAAATGCCTCCTGTAGTAGATAGGCCCTGAAGGGACCCTCACCCCCGCCTCCACCACCCAGTGAGTCACACCTGTGTGTAATCCCCTCACCTCTAGTGTAGACACAACCAGTGACTTACTTCCAACCAATGAAATATGGCAAAAGTGAAAGAACGTCACTCCCTTGAGTAGGTTTTATTTATGGTAAAGTTGATGGATGTCACTTCTTTTTTTGTGTGTGTGTGTGTGAGGTGGAGTTTCACTCTGTTGCCCAGGCTGGAATTTAGTGGCACTATCTCGGCTCACAGCAACCTCTGCCTCCCAAGTTCAAGCAATTCTCCTTCCTTAGCCTCCTGAGTAGTTGGAATTGCAGGCGTGCTTCACCACGCCTGGCTAATTTTTTGTATTTTTAGTAGAGACAGGGTCTTCCCAGGTTGGCCAGCCTTGTATTGAACCCCTGATGTCAGGTGATCCGCCCATCTCAGACTCCCAAAATGTTAGGGTTACAAGTGTAAGCCACTGCACTTGGCAGATGTCACTTGTATAATTATGTTGCATTGTATAAAATTCTGTCTTCGCAGGCAAAAGATTAAGAGATTCTCTTGGGTCCTTTGAGAGACACTGTCTTGTGAACTGTCTGTGGAAAAGGTCACATGACCACAGAACTGCAGGCAACCCCTGTGCTCTCAGGACCTTACAAATGTAATAAAGCTACTTTAAAAGCTACCAGCTACCTTTTTTAATAACTGATAAGCAACAAGGCCTTCAGTCGCACAACCATGAAGAAAGGAATTCTGCCAACAACCCGAATGAATTTGGAAGTGAGTTCTTCCCTAGTGAAACCTCCAGTTGAAAATGTAGCCTGGTGACATCTTTATAACAGCCTTGTGAGCCCCTGAGCAGAGGACCCACTTAAGCCGTGTCTGGACTCCTGACCCATGCTAACTGTACGTCAATAAACAGTGGTTGCTTTAAAACACTAAGTTTGTGGTAATTGTTACTCAGCAATAGAAAACTAATAAACCTCCCTAACACATTTACCACAGAATTTATTTCAAAGCCATTCCCATGTCTTCAGCTGTGGGTTATATCTATCTAATTTTGCCCTCTGTATGGCCCTGCCTCCCACTTTATGGTAAGTTGTCTATTCTTTGAATTTTTTCAAATTCTTTTCTCTCCATGAACATTTATTAATATTATTTTCTCTTCACTTGTATTTGTTTCCATCTTCCTGTCATAGAGAACAAAGTGTCTCTCCATTAGCAACTGTTATACTTACACCTTTACTCTTTTTCTTCAGTACTCCTTTAGGAGGTTTTGTTCTAGAAAATCTTTCCTCTGCTTGCAATACAATTTCTCTCCCTCCCCGATACGGTCTAAAAATACTGGTATGCCAAAAATCCTAAGCTCATTTCTACTATCCTTTCAAGTTACTATCATGTTTCCCTCTTTACTTTTATGTTTACCATTCAATTTTTTTCAAAATAAACTGTTCTTGTGATGTTTAGTTTCCACTCTTAAACCATTGTTAATTCCTTGAAATCTGACTTCAGCCTTTATCACTCTTCTGACACTGCCCTTTCAAAGGTCATTAAAGTACAGCCAGACTTCCAACTCTAATGCTGTTCTGTGTTGTTTTGCTTCCATTTCCATCTTTCTCAGCCTCTCGGTGACATCTTGGACTATTGACCAACAATTCCTTCTGCACACTAGCCATTCTAGTTCCCCTTCTATTCATGTGATCACTCCTTGTATTTCTCTTTATCTGATTCTAAAATCCTGTGTTAGGTGTTCCTTGTTTGTGCTCTCACAGCTCCGTGTGTGTTTTTATCACCTTTAAAAAAATCTCTACTGCAATTATCCATTTACTTATCTGTGTCCTCAGTAAACATTGTTCTGCTGAGGCAAGTCAGGGGATCTCATTTTTTTCTTATCTATAGCATTTGTCACCATACAGTTCAGTGTAGCTACTCAATAAATATTTGTGGGATGGAAAAATTTTCCCAAGCATGATCATTTGGTCAGACAGGTCATAAGAGATTGCTTGCAATGTACACACAGAAAGGAGATAACTGTTGAGAAAACACAGTATATAACTGAGAATGGAATAAATAATGAGCTCTTTTACCATACAATATAGTATAATATGTCAATTGCAAAATCTATGTAAATATCAATACATTAAATATAAAGGGATTTCTGTCTCACCGTACAAGAAGTAATTCAAGAGAGATTTTGGACCCAAGCAAAAAAGCTAAAACCATAACAATCAAAAACCAAAATACATTAGAAAGAGACATAGGAGGATCTCTGTGTAACTTGGAGGTTAATCTACAAGTTTCTTAGACAAGTCACAAAAAGGAAAAACCACTAAAAAATCAATAAATTTAATTTTATCATATTTTAAAATCACTATTCTTCAAAATATTATTGAAAGTGTTTGTAAAACATGTGTCTGACAAAAGAGTGTTATCCAGTTTAAATAAATAATTATTACAACTCAATAACGAATAAACAGCTCTGAATAAGATCAAAGAAGGGCCAACAAACCTATGGAAAAAAATCATTGGTGATCAGCAAAATACAAATAAAAATCAAAATACCACTACACATTCAAAGGAAACAAATTACTGATGTACCAGATGTGAATTAATTAAAATATATCATACTGATGGAAAGAAAAAATCTATATACAAAAGAATATTCTGTATGCTTCCATTTACATGAAATTTTAGAATTGCAAAACTATAATGACAGAAAGAATGTTTTTGTGTAAGAGGGCAGGAGTGAAGATTGACTGGAAAGTGATGAAGGAATTTTCTGGTTGCTACAAATGTTTTGTGTCTAGAAACAGGTTTAGATTCATAGGTACTATATATACGCATTTGTTAAACCTAGCAAATATATACTTATGATTGTTTAATCTTGTATTTAAATTGCACACCAAAAGAAAAAATAAATAAGTATCAAAAGCTAGTTAAGTACTCTAAAATATTTAGAGGGAGGTATATATTGACATCTGCAATTTACTTTGAAATGCATCTAAAACAAAATGGATTAAGAGTTGCAGAGAAAGATGGAGAGATGGATAAATACGTGTTAAGAAATTACAGTCAAATGTTAGGGGCAGACTCTACATATTGAGTATACATGTGCTCAATGTAAAATTCTTCTAATTTTGCTATTGGAGAAAAATGCAATGGGGTACTAACGTCCTGTGTTGGGGTAAACTCCTTTTCACTCTACATCCGTAAGAATTTTTTGAAATTTTTAATATAGTCAAATGTCTGTATAAAAAAAATTAAAAATAAAGATAAGGCATTTCCATATTTATGTTACCAATTTATCCATGAAATTAAATTAATAGTACTAAAAATTTTATTTGAAAAATAATAGTTGACTAATAATGTGTCCAAGTAAGATGAAATTATTCCAAGTGGAACTTAGACTTGTTCATTATATGATGGTGAAGGCTATAGAAGAAGAGGTAAAAAGTAGGAGAAAAGTAGCATTTGTAAGGACTCAGCTATTTGGTTTTTTCTTTTAAACTGTTTTAATCTTTTACTAAATTTGTTGAGCATTACTGAACTCATTACTACTTACCTTTTTCTAAAGTTTCACTTAAAACTAGAGAACAAGTGTATCTGTCAGAGAGCCAGTAATTTATTTCTCAGCATTCCTCCCTTTTCCATCTGTCTCCACTCCTACCAGTTCCTTACCTGTTCTCCATAGCCTATTCAGTTTTGTCCAGTTTTCTTTGTGTGAAGACTAAATTCCTATTTCGTTCTTTCTGATCTCCATTTAGTCTTGATTACAAACCTTACTGAATTATGGTCAATATTAGTTAGCTGTTTTCTCCACCCACTCACCTTCATAAGACTAGTCACATCTTCTACTTTTAGAAAACATTTTTTATGCTGGCCCACTTCTCACAGTAGCTTTCGTATGGATTAAAAAAAAAAAAAAATATATATATATATATATATATATATATATATATATATATATATATCCTATATACTCCCTATATTCCCAGAGTATGCAAATGTTCAGAGGGGAAACTCTGGAATTCCTAAAAATTGTTGGTAGTTGAGGGTTTAGTTAAGAGTTGTAGAGAAGGATGGATAAATGAATAAACATGTGATTAAGAATGATACACAAAACCCTCTAGAACAATAGCCAAGAAAAGTTCTCGTATAAGTTAAAGCTTTTTTGTTCCCATCTTGCATAAAAAGATCAGTGCTTGGTCAAATTAGGTAATATTAAGCCTTAATTCCTTTCTTATTTGAAAGTCAGCTGTAATTGGGAATAAGATTATTTAACATCTTTAATACTCAGGAAACAGAACTAGATAAACAGAAGGATACCGACTCTTCCCATCTTTGCAAGCTAAGGCCCATTCCTGAAACCCCTTTTCTTAAACCCACTTAAAGAAGTTCTGCAAACAGTAAAGGTACCTAAACTAAAACAGTATGAAATCTTTTCTGATTTTAGCTATGATAAGAAAACATGGTAAATGGTAAATGTTAGATCTAAACAGAGTCTGAATAACCATCTATTGTAGCATTTCCTAAATATCTTTGTGCAGATCTCATTCAATAGGATTTTGTTTGGTGTGGTTCCCTGATTAAGATGGAAGGTGCTGGATTCAATCACGTTCAAATCTAGAATAACTGGAGTCAATGTTAGTGATCTCTGGGAGAATACTCTATTTTTTTCTGCTGCTATTTTATTAACATTTGCAAAGACACAATATGATTAACCTAAAGAGTGTGACTAAAAAATAGCAAAACTGGGACCACAATATAGGTTTCCTGATTCTAAGTCCAGAGCTATTTATACTACATCTCAATAAATCCTATTAATTTAATACTATGGAATTAAAGATAGTAAACATGTAATATGCATGTTTCTACAAAGGTTTGTGGACTATGTCCTGTAGCAATCTGACATTTTTTTCGTTCTATAAGAGAAAAAAAATCAAATATTTATTTCCTAGAGTATTCCAGAGTTTACTTGCCAAAATGTAGGCATTGTCAGAAAAAAATTAGTACAAAGATTATTATGTTTTCTCACTCACTGTTCTCTCTCTCAATCAAAAACCAAACCAAACAAAAAAGTCCAAGTAACACAGCTCAAAAAATCTCTGCAAGTAGAAAAGATCTTTCTTTCAGCAAAAATAAAGTTTATAGCGGTAAGCCTTCAGAGTAAAGCACCTATTGAAAGGTGACAGTTGATCTACTTTCTCTCATTTCACATTACACACAAAATAATCTTGTTATTTTCTTAAATAAGTGGTTGACCAAAGATCACTCTTCAGCAATATCTCTAATAAAGGTCTGAACAGGTAAATCCAAACATAATTGTCAGTATCCAGCTGGCAGGAGTTATTCCTAAACAGCCTATAAAGATAAAAGCCAAACCAGTAAGAGTAGAAAAAGGAAATAATATACGAGAGTAATTGCTATAAAAAGTTTCTGTCTATTTCATATCTCCCAATTGTAAAATGAATATAATTCCTCAAATTATATTATTTCAATGATAAATTTTCATAATCTAGACCATCATCTAAACTCTTTGGCAAATACATATCAGCAGAAAGATTATTCTCCCAAAGATATCACTAAAATGAATTCTAGTTTATTCTAGTCTTCTTTTCTTATCTCTGAAAGCTACCTTTCAAAATTCGCTCAACGTCCCAAATGCCAAGCATAAAAAATACAATTTCTTTTCCAAAGTGTGTGCCTTCTAGCTAGAAGTGAATAGAACATGAGTAAAATGAAATCAGATTCATTCTGATCTCAAAAATCATTCAGTTGCAGTTGCCATCATTTGATCAAAAACGGATGCTGTGCCATTACGAACCTAATTGAAAAGATAGGAAAAACAATGTAGGTACTTCTGTGATTGTTATTCTCTTTTGAAAAAAAATAATGTTCAAGTTCGTGTTGACTCCTGTGATATAGTTCTCCAGCTAACTGACTAAAATTGGATTTTTGCTTAATCAACCAGCCTAATTAAGGCTTCTGTTCTGGTCTTTGAATGACAAAGCAGACTATGGCTTCAATCAAATTGCCAGTTGACTCGTCCATGGGCCTAAATCATGCCCAGTAATGTAATCAAACCAGTTTGGCTAAATTACACACCATATATCAGTAAATGGCTTTTCTGGGTCACTAGCCTACACACAATCTGGCATTAAATTATAGCAGATAAAAAGAAATGTTTTAATGTTTCCAAGAAACTCACATGCATTACTTAAGGTCTTAACTAATAAGAAACTATTAGAAGAAATAAAGAGACATGAAAGCATAACAACACTGTGTCCATCCCAAATGTCATTAGCTGCAATCTTTAATCAGGCACTCATTCCAGTTACTGGGCGGTATCACCAACCTCCCAGAGGGAAGTCAGCCGCAGACCAAGAATGAGAAAATGAATTTGAAAAAAAAAAAAAAAAAAAAGAACCTGAATGATAACTGAGCCCAGATGGGGAAAAGAAAGTTTAACTGTGGAACTAGTCTTATTTAAAGGCCACCAGTAAATTAAAGCCACAGAAAAACTTGCCCAAACAGGGAAAATACTATGTTTCACCCCAAATAGTAAAAAGACAAACGAATGTACTCAATTGGACCCACCAGCCAAGACGTTTCCCAATTTTTATTATGGAACATAAGGTCCGTGAGTTGGAGTTACAGGCTAAATACTGCACTGTGGCAGTGTAGAAAAGAAGCAGCTGGTTCTTATTATTTGTATGTATTTTTCTTACGGGTAAAAATGTGGGCGAGGTGCCATGGTGCACTGCTGGGCAGACCTCCCAAAATGGCAAGGGCAGAGCACTGGCTTTCCTGTCACCATCAGGGATGTGGTCAACACAAGAATATTTTTCCAAAGAAACTCCAGCAAGAAGAGGACTTGTCACATGGCCATTGGCATGCAGCTCTGAGGAAGAAGACATAGATGAGGTACAGCTTTTTAAAACTGCATTTAAACATCTGATTAAATTACACTAAGAAAAACTAGATGTATGTAAATATTAAACATTATTGTCCTTAGAAACCTATATTAGTTGCTTAAGATTTTAAATGACATGATGTCCAGCTAACAGTAGAGACACTACCAGAATCATGAGTTGGTAGAAGGGCAGCAGAGGAGATAAACTCTCAAATCTCTTTCTCCTCTCCCTTGGATCTCCTCCAACTATCTCCCATTGCACACACCCATTTGGAAGTGGAAGTCAAGGCAGCCCCAAGGATGCCATGGCAGGCGTCAGAGCAGAAAAGGGCAGAGAATGGATTTGGAGGGGCAACTGAAGACTGGCCTGCACACTCTCATAGTTTATTCTCAACACAGCTGTGACAGTGAGTCTTGTTAAACCTAGGTCAGAGGTGTCAACTTCTCTTCTACTCAAGACCTCCAGTGGCTTCTCATCTCATTAAGAGGATGACTAGAATCTTCACAAAGATCTACAAGGCCCTGCATGGCATGCACCCCACCTTCTTCTCTAAACTTCTCCCCCTTGACCACCTTCCCTCTAGCCACCACCAGTCACCTATTCCTCAAGCATTCCAGGCTCACTACTTGCTCGTGATGTTCCCTGGGAGCATTCTTCCTGCAGATACAGCATAACTCATTTCCTTGCCTCTAGCAGGTCTTCACTCAAATGTCCCTTTTCGGTATGAGATACCATGACTGCCCTATTTCATATTTTAATCCCACCCCACCCCAGAATACCAATTCTTTTTTTTTTTTTTGATAACACTTATCACCATCAGTCCAACTGGTTTTACTTTTTGGTTGTCTGTTTTTCTCAACTAGAATATAAGCCCCCAAGTATATGCTGTCTATTTTGTTCTCAAATGTAATCCCAGAACACCTAGAATGATGTCAGGCACATAGTAGGCACTTATTCATTGAATAAATAAATGAATTAAAGAATACATTGATGAACATTTTAAGATATTTAATCTTAGCATGCATTTTGGTTAAGTATTACTCATTTATAGACAATAATCAACATCTCCCATAACACAACTTAAAAATAAGTTTTTCAAAGTTTGATTAGATACTTATTGTATTTAATGCAGGTGGAGGGACAAAAACCATTCCCACCACCCTTTCTTCACATTATTAAGCAGCATTAAAACTGAACAAATTGTTTTGTACAAGGGAAAATGACCTGTCTTTGATTTTAGGAACAAAACAATCTTTCTCCCTTTTTAATGTGAAGTTGTAGGGTCACAATGAATGACCTAATTACCAAATCCCACAAACACTCCTCAGTACTTATCCTTCTTGACTTCTCTGGGTTATTTAACACTCCTGAGCACCTCTTTCTTCAAAAAATTAATAGATATTTACTTTATTATGGCTTAACAAAGGTGGGAGACTGGTTCTTCAGTAAAATTAAATTTATGCTGTTAGTATATTTCTTATGATTGAAGTAATAAAACTTGCAATTTAAAAATAATATATAAAGCATTATTGGTTGACTATATAGGGATTCATGCTTGTAAAAAAAATCTGAAAAATAAAGAAGATAATTCAAATCCCACCACTTGAGACAGGCAGTTCAAAAACTGGATGTATATTTTGCATACATACAAACAAAGATTTTAAATAGAAATAGGATTCTACTACAATATTTTTACACTAATTTTTTACTTTAAAATGTTATATTTATTCTTACTACATTGTATGCACACACCTATACATCATATTATAATTACTATAGAATATCTCATTGTTGGAATGCACCAAACATGTTTTACCCATGCATCATTATTATTCATTTAGATTGTTTCCATTTTTCTAGTTTAATACGTCTTGACTAATCTCCGTGAAGATATATTTTTATGCAATTAGCCCATTATATATTCAAAAATAATCCTTAGAAGTAGAATTGCTGGGTTTTAACTTCTGTAAAAACTCCTTCCTTCTTTCCTTCCTTCCTTCCTTCCTTCCTTCCTTCCTTCCTTCCTTCCTTCCTTTCCTTTCCTTTCTTTTTTTTCTTTCTCTTTTTATTTTACTTTAAGTTCTGGGATATGTGTGCAGAATGTTCAGGTCTGTTATGTCGGTATATGTGTGCCATGGTTGTTTGCTGCACCTCTCAACCCATCGTCCAGCTTTTAAGCTCAGCATGCATTAAATATTTGTCCTAATATTCTCCCTCCCCTTGCCCCCACCCTGACAGTCCCTGGTATGGGTTGTTCCCCTCCCTGTGTCCGTTGTTCCCTTCCCTGTGTCCATGTGTTCTCATTATTCCACTCCCACTTACAAGTGACAACATGCGGTGTTTGGTTTTCTGTTCCTGTGTTAGTTTGCTGAGAATGATGGTTTCCAGCTTCATCCATGCCCCTGCAAAGGACATGAAGTCATTCTTTTTTATGGTTGCATAGTATTCCATGGTGTATATGTGCCACATTTTCTGTATCCAGTTTATCATTGATGGGCATTGGGGTTGGTTCCAAGTCTTTGCTATTGTAAATAATGCTGCAACAAACATATGTGTGCATATGTCTTTATAGCATAATGATTTATAATCCTTTGGGTATATACCCAGTAATGGGATTGCTGGGTCAAATAGTATTTCTGGTTCTATATCCCTGAGGAATCACCACACTGTCTTCCACAATGGTTGAACTAATTTACACTTCCACCAACAGTGTAAAAGCATTCCCATTTCTCCACAGCCTCACCAGCATCTATTGTTTACTGACTTTTTAATAATCGTCATTCTAACTGGCATGAGATGGTATCTCATTGTGGTTTTGATTTGCATTTCTCTAACGACCAGTGAGATGAGCTTTTTTTTTCATGTTTGTTGGCCACATAAATGTCTTCTTTTGAGAAGTGTCTGTTCATATCCTTCACCCACGTTTTGATGGGGTCGTTTGTTTTTTTCTTGTAAATTTGTTTAAGTTCCTTGTAGATTCTGGATATTAGACCTTTGTCAGATGGGTAGATTTCAAAAATTTTCTATCATTCTGTAGGTGGCCTCTTCACTCTGATGGTACTGTCTTTTGCTGCGCAGAAGCTCTTCAGTTTAATTAGATTGCATTTGTCTATTTTAGCTTTTGTTGCAATTGCTTTTGGTCTTTTAGTTTTGAAGTCTATGCCCATGCCTATGTCCTGAATGGTACTGCCTAGGTTTTTATTCATGTATTAAAATTGCTTTGTTTCTTGGATGCTGTTTTGACTAAATCTCCAGAGTAACAGTGGAGTAAACGGATGTGCTTGGCTTACTCCTAACACTAGAAAAAAAATCATTCTTGATGTCTGCTATTTTTAACCAGCTATTTCAAAAGAACTGCTAGTAAATATACTGAATATACAACTACTGGATTGAATATTTTTCTCAAACACAAACTGAAAACTATTCATCTCTCCAATGAATGTAGCATACTATTTGGGCTTGCTTCCTGCAACTTTTTTAATTGAGCTAATAATTAGGATTTAGGAGTTTTCACATTTAAAATCAAACTAAATTTCTATCTTTTGATTAAAAAAAGATCAGGCATTGTTAGGTCTGTATTCATTGCATACCAAAATGGCTGGGAATGAATATCTCTTTGGCCCTTTAGATAGGATATGTGCATTCTAGTCAACCATAGTCCCCACAACTCACGTATTGTATGCATATGTGCTTGAACTAAAATTATACCACTCACATACATTTCCTGCCTGATTCATATAGGCATTGGATTTTCGGTCCTTAATCCAAAATAATAATTTTTAAAACTCCATAAAATTATTTCACAGGCCCCATAATAACACATCACAGCTTCCAACTCTTGGGTTCAAGCAAACATTCTGTGTCAGCCTCCTGAGTAGCCAGGACTATAGTAGCATGCCACTGTCCCTCATGTCCATGGAATTCTATTAT
The DNA here is from genome assembly GCF_003255815.1 of Theropithecus gelada. Taxonomy (NCBI): domain Eukaryota; kingdom Metazoa; phylum Chordata; class Mammalia; order Primates; family Cercopithecidae; genus Theropithecus; species Theropithecus gelada. The sequence continues at coordinate 44,235,775 of NC_037673.1, read as the reverse complement.
ATAAACGGATAGTAATTTTGTTAACCAATTACTTATTTTTGAATATTGAGGTTTTTTCCAGTCTTTCATTTTTAAACATATTCTTATGAATAACGGATTATTTACTTAGGAGAAAAATCTTAGTTGTAGAATTATTGGTATGCCTATTTTGAAAGTTGTAAGTAAGCATTGCCAGATAGTCTCTAGAAATGTTGTTGGTTTCACGCTGGCACCAGTAGAATGTGTATTCTATCAGCTTCCAAAAGTTAAGTATTATTATTTTAAAAAATTTGTCAGAAATAGGTTTTTATTTTTCTATCAATTTATTTTAGTAATTTCTTTGGTTATATTTGTCACTAGTAAAGTGCATCACTCAGTATCTTTTTGTTGCAGGTAACAGAAAACCACTCCAGATTGCTGAAGCCAAAAAGGAGACAGATGTGTCTCCCAGAACCAAGGGCATAAGCACAGCAGAGCCTCTGGAAAGACTGGAGCCAAACCAGGGCCTGGAAAGTTCATGGTAACTCTGAAAGTGTTCTTCACAGCCTATAAATTCTCAATGTCTGCGTGAATCTGCTTATTCCTTCTCTCTCTGTCCCTCTCCCTCTGGTAGGTAGATTCCTCACTGTCCAATCTGCATGGTGGTAGATGGTCTTTTACATTTCCTGAGTTTTGATTATGGGACCATACATAGAGTAAGACTAAATCTTAATTTGTGGATGGAGGACTTTGGTTGGTTTGACTGAAGATAGATGCCTCTTCATCACTGGCCCACTTGACTCTATATTGTTTAAACATTGCTGCAAGGGCATATTGGAGGGAACTTTTAGGGGAGTTCGATGAAAGGTATGAAGACAACCAAAATAGTTATCACCATAGGAGACTGAACATGTTTCTGTGTACTCATTGGTCATTTGAATGTCTACATATTAGAATTACCAATGTATATTCTTTGCCCGTTTTAATAATGGCGTGTTCATCAATTTCATACTAATTTGAAAGTGCTATTTATTTGTTACAGCTATTATCCCCTTTGCACCTATATTTCAATTTACCTGCTGGTTGTCATGTAATTTTTTATTTTGTTTATAGTCCCTTTTCAGCCCCAAGGTTTCAAAGTCATGTAAATGTATCAACTCTGAAGTAAGATTCCATTAGTTCTCCTCAGGTTCTGTAACCACTTTCTGAGAGTCCATGGACAAGTTTAATTCCTTAATACTTTGGTTTCTACCTTTTGGAAAATGAATCTAATCCCCTGCTACTCTACAGGTTTCTTGTAAGGATTAAATAAGTTTTTACATGTAAAATACTTGACACAATGCTTGAAATAAAAAAAAAACTGCTAAGCAAACAGCTGTCATATTTTTTGTTCTTATGCTTAAAAGTGCCATCAAACCTCAATATTTTTTAAAAAATTCATTTTAATTGACTTTTTATCATTGCGTTCCTTTATATTTTATATTCAACTGTTACATTTATGTCCAATTATTTTAGTGTATGATATGAGACAGAGATTTCACCTCATTTTATATGATTTTCTGAATGCCCAACATTATTTATAGATTAATTATTCTTGTTCCGCTAGTTTGAAATACTACCATTTTAACGTTATAAATAAGTCTGTCTTGGGGGGCATTTTGTTATATTCTTTTATTTTTTGACAAGTATTAATGCTTTAAAACAGTATGTAGAAGTATTTCCCTAAGTATTATTTGTTATCTCACACAAATTTCTCTCATTTGTCTTTGAATTCTTTCTTGACTACATTTACCAATTTACTTTTCCACATGAGTGTCACTTTATGAAATTATTTTTCTCCTACCCCCACATATGCCTAAGAGATTTTGTTGCACAAATTCTGTTCTGAAGATTTTATGTCTTTGCGATTACCTTTTCATCTAAACACAGATTTTTGTTGAAATTTCCTCTTTTTCTGTACCTACGACTGCAATTTCCTCTGGGGATAAAGAGTCTCTCCTTCAATTCCACCCTACAAATCTCATTTGAGTGCTTCTCATTTATAATCACTAACCCAGTCCCATATAAAGAAGGGGATTCTGGGATTTGTGGTTCCTGATTTCTCCTATGCATTATGCAAAGTAGACCTCAGTACCTAGTGGAGATAGCTGTCAAGTTGTTATGAGGTACTTCAGCACATGAGGCATCATTCTGTGGTTCTCAGCTTGGGAGAATAACTCAAGCATTTCCTGGAATGTGAACGTTGTTCACTGTTGGTTTCATATAAAAATCTTTATCACGCTAAAGAAGCCTCATTCTAGTCTTCCAAGTTTACTAAAAAGTTTTTACCAGGAATAAATGCTGAATTACACCAAATGCCTCCCTTTTTCAAACTCTCCTTCTTTGATTACATTCTCTCCTATTTCCTTCCTACTTTTTAATCCATTCATTCTTACTACCTTTTGCTTACTTTTTATTCTCCATTTTCCTTTTCAATACTGGCATTAACAAGAAGTCTATCCTTGATTTTTTACTTTATTTACTCACTATTGTTATAGTTTTATCTCTAACTCAGACTTACTGAACTCCAAGCATATATTTCCAACTGTTTATTGAATTTCTCTATATGACTGAACATGGGTAAGTCAAACTCTTTCATAAAATGAAGGCCTTGTTTTCCCCTACAAACCAATTACCCTGCTAACACCAATTCATCACTTTTTTGTAGTTCAATTAAGGGCAAAATTCCTTACTCAATGGCTGGAAACATCAGCACAATCTTCAACCTTCTCTTATCCAGTGAGTCGTAATTTTGTTTTGGAAATATAGCATTAATATGCCTTCCTTAATGTGTTTACGTTCGAAATCTTATCATCTGTACCTAAGATGGTAGTGCAGCAGTCTTCTAAAAGGTCTGTTGCCATATCTTCTCTGCACATCAATCTCTTCTCCCAACATTTGCCTCATAACATAATTATCCTTCATACATGTGAAATGGATACTGTCTTCTCCTCATTCAAAAAAATGTTGATCAGTACACACAAAAAAATTAGATAGAATGAATAAAACCGAATATTTAATAGCACAGCTGGATGACTACAGTGAACAATAATTTATTATACATTTTAAAATACAGAGAGCCAAATCATGAATGAACTCTCATTCACAATAGTTTCAAAGACAATAAAATACCTAGGAATCCAACTTACTAGAGATGTAAAGGACCTCTTCAAGGAGAACTACAAACCACTGCTCAGAGAAATAAAAGAGGACACAAACAAATGGAAGAACGTACCATGCTCATGGATAGGAATAATCAATATTGTGAAAATGGCCATACTGCCAAAGGTAATTTATAGATTCAATGCCATCCCCATTAAGCTACCAATGACTTTCTTCTCAGAATTGGAAAAAAACTGCTTTAAAGTTCATATGGAACCAAAAAAGACTCCACATTGCCAAGACAATGCTAAGCCAAAAGAACAAAGCTAGAGGCATAATGCTACCTGATTTCAAACTATGGGCTACAGTAACCAAAACAGCATGCTACTGGTACCAAAAGAGAGATATACACCAATGGAACAGAACAGAGCCCTCAGAAATAATACCACACATCTACAGCCATCTGATCTTTGACAAACCTGACAAAAACAAGAAATGAGAGGGGGCGGAGCAAGATGGCCGAATAGGAACAGCTCCAGTCTCCAGCTCTCAGCGCGAGCGACACAGAAGACAGGTGATTTCTGCATTATCAACTGAGGTACTGGGTTCATCTCACTGGGGAGTGCCGGACAATCAGTACTGGTCAGCTGTTGCAGCCCGACCAGCGAGAGCTGAAGCAGGGCGAGGCATCATCTCACCTGGGAAGTGCAAGGGGGAAGGGAATCCCTTTTCCTAGTGACACACAACACCTGGAAAATCGGGTAACTCCCACCCCAATACTGCACTTTAAACAAACGGGCACACCAGGAGATTATATCCCACACCTGGCCGGGAAGGTCCTATGCCCATGGAGCCTTCCTCATTGCTAGCACAGCAGTCTGTGATCTAACCTCAAGACAGCAGCCAGGATGGGGGAGGGGCGCTGGCCATTGCTGAGGCTTAAGTAGGTAAACAAAGCCCTGGGAAGATCAAACTGGGTGGAGCTCACAGCAGCTCAAGGAGGCCTGCCAGTCTCTGTAGACTCCTGCTCTGGGGACAGGGCACAGCTAAACAACAACAACAACAACAACAAAGCAGTAGAAACTTCTGCAGACACAAGCAACTCTGTCTGACAGCTTTGAAGAGTGGTGGATCACCCAACACGGAGGATGAGATCTGAGAATGGACAGACAACCTGCTCAAGTGGGTGCCTGACCCCTGAGTAGCCTAACTGGGAGACATCCTCCACTAGGGGCAGACTGACACCCCACACTTCATACGGTGGAGTACACTCCTGAGAGGAAGCTTCCAAAGCAAGAATCAGACAGGTACACTCGCTGTTCAGCAGTATTCTATCTTCTGCAGCCTCTGCTGCTGATACCCAGGTAAACAGGTTCTGGAGTGGACCTCAAGCAATCTCCAACAGACTTACAGCTGAGGGTCCTGACTGTTAGAAGGAAAACTAACAAACAGGAAGGACACCCACACCAAAACCCCACCAGTATGTCACCATCATCAAAGACCAGAGGCAGATAAAACCACAAAGATGGGGGAAAAGCAGGGCAGAAAAGCTGGAAATTCAAATATAAGAGCGCATCTCCCCCTCCAAAGGAAGGCAGCTCATCGTCAGCAACGGATCAAAGCTGGACGGAGAATGACTTTGATGAGATGACAGAAGAAGTCTTCAGTCCATCAAACTTCTCAGAGCTAAAGGAGGAATTACATACCCAGTGCAAAGAAACTAAAAATCTTGAAAAAAGAGTGGAAGAATTGATAACCAGAATAATTAATGCAGAGAGGGCTGTAAACGAATGTACAGAGATGAAAACCATGACACGAGATATACGTGACAAATGCACAAGCTTCAGTAACCGACTTGATCAACTGGAAGAAAGAGTATCAGTGATTGAGGATCAAATGAATGAAATGAAGTGAGAAGAGAAATCTAAAGAAAACAGAAGAAAAGAAATGAACAAAGCCTGCAAGAAGTATGGGATTATGTAAAAAGACCAAATCTACATCTGATTGGGGTGCTTGAAAGTGAGGGGAAAATGGAACCAAGTTGGAAAACACTCTTCAGGATACCATCCAGGAGAACTTCCCCAACCTGGTAGGGCAGGCCAACATTCAAATTCAGGAAATACAGAGAATGCCACAAAGATACTCCTCGAGAAGAGCAACTCCAAGACACATAATTGTCAGATTCACCAAAGTTGAAATGAAAGAAAAACTTTTAAGGGCAGCCAGAGAGAAAGGTCGGGTTACCCACAAAGGGAAGCTCATCAGACTAACAGCAGATCTCTCGGCAGAAACTCTACAAGCCAGAAGAGAGGAGGGGCCAATATTCACCATTCTTAAAGAAAAGAATTTTCAACCCAGAATTTCATATCCAGCCAAACTAAGTTTCATAAGTGAAGGAGAAATAAAATCCTTTACAGATAAGCAAATACTTAGAGATTTTGTCACCACTAGGCCTGCCTTAGGAGAGACCCTGAAGGAAGCACTAAACATGGAAAGGAACAACCGGTACCAGCCATTGCAAAAACATGCCAAAATGTAAAGACCATCGAGGCTAGGAAGAAACTGCATCAACTAACGAGCAAAATAATCAGTTAATATCATAATGGCAGGATCAAGTTGACACATAACAATCTTAACCTTAAATGTAAATGGACTAAATGCTCCAATGAAAAGACACAGACTGGCAAACTGGATGAAGAGTCAAGACCCATCAGTCTGCTGTATTCAGGAGACCCATCTCACATGCAGAGACATACATAGGCTCAAAATAAAGGGATGGAGGAAGATCTACCAAGCAAATGGAAAACAAAAAAAAGCAGGGGTTGCAATACTAGTCTCTGATAAAATAGACTTTAAACCATCAAAGATCAAAAGAGACAAAGAAGGCCATTACATAATGGTAAAGGGATCAATTCAACAGGAAGAGCTAACTATCCTAAATGTATATGCACCCAATACAGGAGCACCCAGATTCATAAAGCAAGTCCTTAGAGACTTACAAAGAGACTTAGACTCCCATACAATAATAATGGGAGACTTCAACACCCCACTGTCAACATTAGACAGATCAACGAGACAGAAAGTTAACAAGGGCATCCAGGAATTGAACTCATCTCTGCAGGAAGCGGACCTAAGAGACATCTACAGAACTCTCCACCCCAAATCAACAGAATATACATTCTTCTCAGCACCACATCACATTTATTGCAAAATTGACCGCATAATTGGAGGTAAAGCACTCCTCAGCAAATATACAAGAACAGAAATTATAACAAACTGTCTCTCGGACCACAGTGCAATCAAACTAGAACTCAGGACTAAGAAACTAAATCAAAACCGCTCAACTACATGGAAACTGAACAACCTGCTCCTGAATGACTACTGGGTACATAACGAAATGAAGGCAGAAATAAAGATGTTCTTTGAAACCAATGAGAACAAAGATACAACATACCAGAATCTCTGGGACACATTTAAAGCAGTGTGTAGAGGGAAATTTATAGCACTAAATGCCCACAAGAGAAAGCAGGAAAGATCTAAAATTGACACTCTAACATCACAATTAAAAGAACTAGGGACGCAAGAGCAAACACATTCAAAAGCTAGCAGAAGGCAAGAAACAACTAAGATCAGAGCAGAACTGAAGGAGATAGAGACACAAAAAACCCTCCAAAAAATCAATGAATCCAGGAGTTGGTTTTTTTGAAAAGTTCAAAAAAATTGATAGACCGCTAGCAAGACTAATAAAGAAGAAAAGAGAGAAGAATCAAATAGATGCAATAAAAAATGAGAAAGGGGATATCACCACCGACCCCACAGAAATACAAACTACCATCAGAGAATACTATAAACACTTCTATGCAAATAAACTAGAAAATCTAGAAGAAATGGATAATTTCCTGGACACTTTCACTCTCCCAAGACTAAACCAGGAAGAAGCTGAATACTTGAATAGACCAATAGCAGGCTCTGAAATTGAGGCAATAATTAATAGCCTACCAACCAAAAAAAGTCCAGGACCAGATGGATTCACAGCCGAATTCTACCAGAGGTACAAGGAGGAGGTGGTACCATTCCTTCTGAAACTATTCCAATCAATAGAAAAAGAGGGAATCCTCCCTAACTCATTTTATGAGGCCAACATCATCCTGATACCAAAGCCTGGCAGAGACACAACAAAAAAAGAGAATTTTAGACCAACATCCCTGATGAACATCGATAAAATACTGCCAATAAAATACTGGCAAACTGGATCCAGCAGCACATCAAAAAGCTTATCCACCGTGATCAACTTGGCTTCATCCCTGGGATGCAAGGCTGGTTCAACATACGCAAATCAATAAACGTAATCCAGCATAGAAACAGAACCAAAGACAAACACCACATGATTATCTCAATAGATGCAGAAAAGGCCTTTGACAAAATTCAACAGCCCTTCATGCTAAAAACACTCAATAAATTCGGTATTGATGGAACGTACCTCAAAATAATAAGAGCTATTTATGACAAACCCACAGCCAATATCATACTGAATGGGCAAAAACTGGAAAAATTCCCCTTGAAAACTGGCACAAGACAGGGATGCCCTCTCTCACCATTCCTATTCAACATAATGTAGGAAGTTCTGGCTAGGGCAATCAGGGAAGAGAAAGAAATCAAGGGTATTCAGTTAGGAAAAGAAGAAATCAAATTGTCCCTGTTTGTAAATGACATGATTGTATATTTCGTAAACCCCATTGTCTCAGCCCAAAATCTCCTTAAGCTGATAGGAAACTTCAGCAAAGTCTCAGGTTACAAAATTAATGTGCAAAAATCACAAGCATTCTTATACACCAGTTACAGACAAACAGAGAGCCCAATCATGAATGAACTTCCATTCACAATTGCTTCAAAGAGAATAAAATACCTAGGAATCCAACTTACAAGGGATGTAAAGGACCTCTTCAAGGAGAACTACAAACCGCTGATCAGTGAAATAAAAGAGGACACAAACAAATGGAAGAACATACCATGCTCATGGATAGGAAGAATCAATATGGTTAAAATGGCCATACTGCCCAAGGTAATTTATAGATTCAATGTCATCTCCGTCAAGTTACCAATGAGTTTCTTCACAGAATTGGAAAAAACTGCTTTAAAGTTCATATGGAACCAAAAAAGAGCCCGCATCTCCAAGACAATCCTAAGTCAAAAGAACAAAGCTGGAGGTATCACGCTACCTGACTTCAAACTCTACTACAAGGCTACAGTAACCAAAACAGCATGGTACTGGTACCAAAACAGAGATATAGACCAATGGAACAGAACAGAGTCCTCAGAAATAATACCACACATCTACAGCCATCTGATCTTTGACAAACCTTGGAAAAACAAGAAATGGGGAAAGGATTCCCTATTTAATAAATGGTGCTGGGATAATTGGCTAGCCATAAGTAGAAAGCTGAAACTGGATCCTTTCCTTACTCTTTATACGAAAATTAATTCAAGATGGATTAGAGACTTAAATGCTAGACCTAATTCCATAAAAACCCTAGAAGAAAACCTAGGTAATACCATTCAGGACATAGGCATGGGCAACGACTTCATGTCTAAAACACAAAAAGCAACGGCAACAAAAGCCAACATTGACAAATGGGATCTAATTATACTAAAGAGCTTCTGCACAGCAAAAGAAACTACCATCAGAGTGAACAGGCAACCTACAGAATGGGAGAAAATTTTTGCAATCTACTCATCTGACAAAGGGCTAATATCCAGAACCTACAAAGAACTCAAACAAATTTACAAGAAAAAAACAAACAACCCCATCAAAAAGTGAGCAAAGGATATGAACAGACATTTCTCAAAAGAGGACATTCATACAGCCAACAGACACATGAAAAAGTGCTCATCATCACTGGCCACCAGAGAAATGCAAATCAAAATCACAATCAGATACCGTCTCACACCAGTTAGAATGGCAATCATTAAAAAGTCAGGAAACAACAGGTGCTGGAGAGGATGTGGAGAAATAGGAACACTTTTACACTGTTGGTGGGATTGTAAACTAGTTCAACCATTATGGAAAACAGTATGGCGATTCCTCAAGGATCTAAAACTAGATGTACCATATGACCCAGCCATCCCATTACTGGGTATATACGCAAAGGATTATAAATCATGCTGCTATAAAGACACATGCACACGTATGTTTATCGTGGCACTGTTCACAATAGCAAAGACTTGGAATCAACTCAAATGTCCATCAGTGACAGACTGGATTAAGAAAATGTGGCACCTATACACCATAGAATACTATGCAGCCATAAAAACGATGAGTTTGTGTCCTTTGTAGGGATATGGATGCAGCTGGAAATCATCATTCTCAGCAAACTATCGTAAGAACAGAAAAGCAAACACTGCATGTTCTCACTCATAGGTGGGAACTGAACAATGAGATCACTTGGACTCGGGACGTGGAACATCATACACCGGGGCCTATCATGGGGAAGGGGTAGGGGGGAGGGATTGCATTGGGAGTTATACCTGATGTAAATGACGAGTTGATGGGTGCTGACGAGTTGATGGGTGCCGTACACCAACATGGCACAAGTTTACATATGTAACAAACCTGCACGTTATGCACATGTACCGTAGAACTTAAAGTATAAAAAAAGAAATGAGGAAAGGATTCCCTATTTAATAAATGGTGCTGGGGAAATTGGCTAGCCATAAGTAGAAAGCTGAAACTGGATCCTTTCATTACTTCTTATACAAAAATTAATTCAATATAGATTAGAGACTTAAATGTTAGACCTAAAACCATAAAAACCCTAGAAGAAAACCTAGGTAATACCATTCACGACATAGGCATGGGCAAGGACTTCATGTCTAAAACATCAAAAGCAATGGCAACAAAAGCCAAAATTGACAAATGGGATCTAATTAAACTAAAGAGCTTCTGCACAGCAAAAGAAACTACCATCAGAGTTAACAGGCAACCCACAGAATGGGAGAACATTTTTGCAATCTACTCATCTGACAAAGGGCTAATATCCAGAACCTACAAAAAACTCAAACAAATTTACAAGAAAAAAACAAACAAACACATCAATAAGTGGGCAAAGGATATGAACAGACACTTCTCAAAAGAAGACATTCATACAGCCAACAGACACATGAAAAAGTGCTCATCATCACTGGCCATCAGAGAAATGCAAACCAAAACCACAGTGAGATATCATCTCATACCAGTTAGAATGGCAATCATTAAAAAAAAAAAACAGGAAACAACAGGTGCTGGAGAGGATGTGGAGAAATAGGAACACTTTTATACTGTTGGTGGGACTGTAAACTCGTTCAACCATTGTGGAAAACAGTGTGGCGATTCCTCAAGGATCTAGAACTAGAAATACCATTTGACCCAGCCATCCCATTACTGGGAATATCCCCAAAGATTTATAAATCATGCTGCTCTAAAGACACATGCACACGTATGTTTATTGCAGCACTATTCACAATAGCAAAGACTTGGAATCAACCCAAATGTCCATCAGTGACAGACTGGATTAAGAAAATGTGGCACATATACATCATGGAATACTATGCAGCCATAAGAAAGGATGAGTTTGTGTCCTTTGTAGGGACATGGATGCAGCTGGAAACCATCATTCTCAACAAACTATCACAAGAACAGAAAACCAAACACCGCGTGTTCTTACTCATAGGTGGGAATTGAACGATGAGATCACTTGGACACAGGAAGGGGAACATCACACACCGGGGCCTATTTTGGGGAGGCGGGATGGGGGAGGGATAGCATTAGGAGATATATCTAATATAAATGATGAGTTAATGGGTGCAGAACACCAACATAGCACATGTATACATATGTAACAAATCTGCACATTGTGCACATGTACCCTAGAACTTAAAGTAAAATAATAAATAAATAAATAAATAAATAAATAAATAAATAAATAATAAAATAACTAAGAGTATAATTGGAATGTTTGTAACATAAAGAAATTACAAATGTTTAAGGGGATGGATGCCCCATTTACTCTGATGTGATTAATATGTATTGTATGCCGATAGCAAAATATCTCATATGTTAGATGAATATATACAGGTACAATGTAACCATCAAAATTAAAAATTAAAAAAAAAAAACTTTGTTGGCTTGCTCTTGATAACTGGACAAAATTAGAATGCATTGGGTATATACAAAAGGCCCTGAACTTTTTAAATTTTTCTTAATTGGTAGTTGCTGTCCCTGGTTATGTTCCAGAGTCACTACTTCATACTTTTTCATCATATTCTATTCACATTTCAATAATGCATCTGCCCAGTTTTGCCCATATAGAAACCTCCTGTTCCTCATTCAAGACTTTTCAAAAATCAACTCCTCTCTAAAGTCTGTCTCAGTCTCCAGGTATAGTCTTATCCAAATTCCCTTTCCATTAACAGACTAAATTGTAATCATTTGTTTACATAATATTTTTCCATTAGACTTGAGTTCCTTGAGGCTGAGGTCATGTGTGATGCTTCTGTGTGTCTCTGGGACATAGCAATGATTAAGTCCTCAATGAACATTAAATGGCTGAATGCATATATGTCTTGAAGATCTGCAACATATTGCAAACATTAAATTTAGTCAAGAAAATGAATGAAAGAAAAACTGATGAAAGTTTTAAAATAATCATGATTTTTAGACCAAGGCTACCACCTCTGGCCACACGACATATGTCAATTTATGAAATGATTTAATTGAAAAATGAAAGGCACTGATGAATTATATAGTCTGTTCTCTTCCTAACCTACCTGAATCTTAGACCTTTTATCAATAATAGCAGATATAACATTCTTATATATCAGAATTACTGTGACAATAAAATGAGCTGTGTGTAGGAAAACCCTTTTAACTTAGGAAAAGCCAGAGAGATGTGAAAGGTGTTTATTACTTCATATTTAATGTAGTAAGTCAATCTTGTGTGTTTAGGAAAATCTTTAAATCAGGGCTTTCATACAAAGAGTTATTGTCCCCGTGGGTAATCCCTCAGCTCATGGCCTAATAAGTAAGACATAATCAGATATTCACATAATATTTTCAAAATATACATCTTTAGTTTCAGCTTAATCAAACATTTAATGGAAATATAGAATGTCTGCATTATATACCTTTCCAGAGACTATAGCTTCCTGATTCTAAACCTCTCTAAAAATACAAACAAAATACTTTTAAAATATTACCTTGGGATATATAACCAATATAATAAACCACTAGACAAAAAGAAAGTATAAATAATAAAATCAAAACATGTATTTATTAATTATCTGAAATGGATGTTTCTATTTCTAGGAAGATCAAGAATATCAGATCAAAATTTATTACAATTCATAAGAAAATTTAACAAAGTAGCTGGCTATAAGATAAATACCTTGAAAATAATGCAAGTTTATTTATCAACAATGACAATAGATAATATATGGGAAATTACTCATTTTGTACTTTAAACCAAAGGTAAAATACTTAGTAATATGCCTAACTAGATGTAAATTAGAAAAATGTTAATAAGCCTATAAAACTTGCAAGAGTAGAGAAATATGCAATGTACCTAGGTGGAGCACTGAAAAAAGAGGTGCCATTTTTATAAATAAACTAAATTACAACAATATATTCCAACTAGAATCTCAATGGGATTTTTTGAGGGATAAGAGAGAAGCAAAATATGGCAATATGAAGTAAACTTGCCTTATCCGGATTTAAAACGTATTATAAAGCTGCATGTAATAAAGTAGAGTGGTACTTCTATAAGAATAGATGGATCTTAGTTCAAAACAGTGGAGAAAATGTCACACAGATAATTGCTTAAATAATATCTTCTCTGTCACTGTACATAAGCGATTTTTAGCACCCTCTTTGATACTCTATCATTTTTTATTTGAATGGTTCATATGAAATTACCAATATCAATAATCATTGATACTCAATATCAGTTATCATTTGACAATAAAAAAGATAATTTTATTTCTCCATTACAGCTCTTAGACTGGATATTACAATTAGTATCTTACATATCCATCTTAGGCTGTGAGTTCTTCAAAATCAGAAAATTTATTTTATTTATTCATAAACCTTTAGCACCTAGCCAGTGCCTAGCCCATAATAAAAGTATAAAAAATTATTTGGTTATATAATTTTACATAAAACAATCCTCAGCAATTTCAATAAAACAGAAATCATACCAACCACATTCTTGAACCACAGCACGATAAAAATAGAAATCAACACACACGCACACACACAAACACTCAAAACCATACAATAACATGGAAATAAAATGACCTGTTCCTAAATGATTTTGGATAAATAGTAAAATAAGGCAGAAATCAAAGAGTTATTTGAAGTTAATAGAACAAGGATATAACATATCAGAATCTTTGGGACACAGTTAAGACAAGGTTAAGAGGAAAATTTATAGTAGTAAACACCCAAATCAAAAAGTTAGAAAGATCTCAATTAACAACCTAACATCACACTTAGAAGAATTGAATAAGCAAGAGTAAATCAACTCTAATGATAGCAGAAGACAAGAAATAACCAAAATCAGAGCTGAACTGAAGAAGATTCAGACACACAAAAAAACTATACAAAAGATCAATGAATCCAGGAGTTGGTTATTTGGAAAAAAATAATAAGATAAACTGTTAACTAAACTAATAAAGAAGAAAAGAGGATCCAAATAAGCACAGAGCAATGACAATAGAGATGTGATCACTGACTCCACAGAAATACAAATAATCATCAGAGCCTACTGTGAACACCTTTATCTATAAAAACTAGAAAATCTAGAAGAAATGAATCAATTCCTGGACACATACACCCTCCCAAGATTGAACCAAAAGAAACTGAATCTATGAATAGACCAGTAATGAACTGTGAAATTGAGGCAGTAATAAATAGCTTACTAACAACAACAACATTTAAAAAAAGCCCAGGACCTGATAGGTTCACAGTTGAATTCTACCAGATATACGAAGAAGAGCTGCTACCATTCCTAATGAAACTATTCCAAAAAATTGAAAAGGAGGGAATCCTCCCCAACTCATTCTATGTGGCCAGCATTATCCTGATATCAAAACCTGAGAGAGAGACAGCAAACAGTGAAAACTTCTGGCCAATATCCTTGATGAACATCTATGCAAAAATCCTCAACAAAATACTAACAAACTGAATCCAGTAGCACATTAAAAAGCTAATCCACCATGATCAAGTTGACTTTAACCCCAGGGATGCAAGGTTTGTTCAACATATGCCAATCAGTAAATGTTATTCATCGCATGAACAGAAGTAAAGAAAAAAACATGTGATTATCTCAAAAGATGCAGAAAAGCCTTTTAATAAAATTCAACATCGCTTCATATTAAAAACTCTCAATAAACTAGGCATTGAAAGAACACACTTCAAAATAACAAGAGTAATCTATGACAAATTCACAGGCAATTTCATACTAATAGACAAAAGTTGAAAGCTTTTGAAAATCTCACCACTCCTATTCAACATAATATTGGACATCCTGGCTAGAGCAATGAGGCAAGAGAACAAAGTAAAGATATCCAAATAGGAAAAAAGGAAATCAAGCTATTTACCTTCTGCTGATGACATGATTCCATATCTAGAAAATCATATTGTCTCTTTCCAAAAGCTACTTAAGCTGATTAACAACTTCAGCAAAGTTTCAAGATACAAAATCAGTAGCATTCTTATATACCAACAACATCCCAGCCAGGAGCCAAATCAGGAACGTAACCTTGTTCACAACTGCCACAAAAAGAACAAAATGCCTAAGAATACAGCTAACTACGGAGTGCTCAAGTAAATCAGAGACGACACAAACAAATGGAAAAACATTCCATGTTCATGCATAGGAAGAATCAATATTATGAAAATGCCATACTGCCCAAAGCATTTTACATATCCAATGCCATTCTTATCAAACTACCAATGACATTATTCACAGAACTAGAAAAACTATTTTAAAATTCCTATGGAACCAGAAAAGAGCCCAAATAGCTGAGGCAAGCCTAAGCAAAAAGAACAAACCTAGAGGCATTACTTCACCCAACTTCAAACTATATCACAGGACTACAGTAACCAAAAAAATATGGCATTGGCACAAAAACAGAAACATAGATCAGTGGAACCAAATAGAAAGCCTAGAAATAACACTGCACACCTGCAACCATATGATCTTTGGCAAAGTTGACAAAAACAAGCACTGAGGAAAGGACTCCCTATTCAATAAATGGTGCTGAGATAACTGACTAGCCATGTGCAGACAACTGAAACTGGACCACTTCCTTACACCACATACAAACATTAACTCAAGATGAATATATTTAATTGACTCATAATTCAGCATGGCTGGGCAGGCCTCAGGAAACTTACAGTCATGGCAGGAAGTGAAGGGGAAGCAGGGCACTTTCTTCACAAGGTGGCAGGAAGAAGAATGAATGCAGGAGGAACTACCAAATATATATACAATCATCATATCTCATGAAAACTCAATATCACAAGAACAGGATGGGGGCACTACCCCCATGATCCAGTTACCTCCACCTGGTCTTTCTATTGACACATGAGGATTATGGGGATTATAATTCAACATGAGATTTGGGTGGGACAGAAAGCCTAACCACGTTATTCTGCCACTGGCCCCTTCCAAGTCTCATGCCTGTTTCACATTTCAAAACTAATCATGCCTCTTCAGAAATCTCCCAAAATCTTAATTCATTCCAGCATTAACCCAAAAGTCAAAGTCTAAAGTCTCATCTGAGGCAAGGCAATGCCTTTCTGCTTAGGAGGCTGAATAAAAAAAGAAGAAGGAAAAATGTTAGTTACTTCCAAGATACAATGTGAGTATAGGCATTGGGTAAATGTGTCCATTCCAAATGAGAGAAGTTAACCAAAACAAAGGGGCTGCAGGTCCCATGCAAGTCCAAGATCCAGGTGGGCAGTCATTAAACCTTAAAGTTCCAAAATGATCTTTTTGATTCCAAGTCTCAAATCCAGGTCACACTGATGTGAAAGGTGGGCTCCCACAGACTTGAGCAGCTCTGCCTCTGTGGCTTTAGAGAGTACAGCCCCCATTCTGTCTGCTTATATGAGCTGGAGTTGAGTGTCTGTTGCTTTTTCAGGTGTATGGGGCAAGCTGTTAGTAGATCTACTATCCTGGGGTCTGGAGGACAGTGGGCCTCTTCTCACAACCCCATTGGGAACTCTGTGTGGGGACTTCAATTCCACTTTTCTCTTCTGCAATGCCCTAGCAGACATTCTTTGTGAGGGCCTCACCCTTGCAGCAAACTTCTGCCTGGCCATCCAGGCATTTCCATGCATCCTCTGAAATCTAGGTGGAGGTTTCCAAACATCAATTCTTGACTTTTGTGCACCTGCAGGTCCAACACCATGTGTAAGCCACCAAAGCTTGGGGCTGGCACCTTCTGAAGCAATGGCCTGAGCTGTGTGTTGGCCCCTTTTAAACATGGCTGCGATGCAGGGCACCATGTCTTGAAGCTGCACAGAGCATCAAGGCCCTGGCCCTCACCTATGAAACCATTTTTCCCTCCTATGCCTCTGGGCTTGTGATGGGAGAGACTGTTGTGAAGACCTCTGTCATGTACTAGAGACATTTTTCCCATTGTCTTAGTGAATAACGGTTGACTCCTTGTTATTTATGCAAATTTCTGCAGCTGGCTTGAATTTCTTCCCAGAAAAATGAATTTTTCTTTTCTATCACATTGTCAGGTGGCAAAATTTCCACACTTTTATGCTCTGCTTCCCTTTTAAATAAAGTTCCAATTCCAAACCATCTCTCTGAGAATGCATAAAACTAAATGCTTTTAAGAGCACCCAAGTCACCTCTTGGATGTTTTGCCACTTAGAAATTTCTTCCACCAGATACCCTAAATTATCTCTCTCAAGTTATAAATCTCTAGGGTATGGGCACAATGCTGCCAGTCTCTTTGCTAAGGCATAGCAAGAGTCACCTTCATTCTAGTTTCCAACAAGTTTCTCATCTCCATCTGAGACCACCTCAGCCTGGACTTCATTGTCCACATTACTATAAGCATTTTTGTCAAAGCCATTCAAAAAATCTCTAGGAATTTCCAAACATGTCCACATCTCCCTGACTTCTTCTGAGCCATCCAAACTGTTCCAACTTCTGCCTGTTACCCAGTTCCAAAGTCACTTCCATATTTTTGGGTATCTTTATTGCAGCACCCTACTACCTCAGTACCAATGTACTGTAGTAGTCTGTTTTCACACAGCTATAAAGAACTGCCTGAAACTGGGTATTTTATAATGAAAAGAGGTTTAATTGACTCACAGTTTAGCATGGCTCAGGAGGCCTCAGGAAGTTTACTATCATGGCAGAAGGTGAAGGGGAAGCAAGGTAACTTTTTCACAAGGTGGCAGGAAGAAGAATGAATATAGGGGCAGCTACTACCAAACACTTAGAAAAACATCAGATCTCGTGAGAACTCACTACCACAAGAACAGAATGGAGGAAACTGCCTTCATAATTCAATTACCTGCACTTGGTCTGTCCCTTGACATGTGGGAATTATGGGAATTATAAGTCAAGATGAGATTTGGGTGGGGACACAAAGCCTAACCACATTAATGGATTAAAGACTTAAATGTAAAATCTAAAACTATAAAAAAAAATCCTTGAAGATAACTGGACATAAGAATGGGCAAAGATTTCACGACAAAGGTGCCAAAAACAATTGAAACCAAAGCAAAAATTGATAAATGCAATCTAATTAAACTAAAGAGCTTCTGCACAGAAAAGGAAACTATCAACAGATTGAATAGACTACCTACAGAATGGGAGAAAATTTTTGCAAACTATGCATCTAGGAAAGGCCTAATATCCAGAATCTCTAAGGAACTTAAACAAATCAACAAGAAAAAAAAACCATTAAAAAGTAGGTGAAGAACATGAGCAGACACTTCTCAAAAGAAGACATACATGCAGCGAGCAAGCATATTAAAAAATACTCAACATCACTAATCATTAGAGAAATACAAATCAAAACTACAATGAGATACCATCTCTCACCAGTAAAAATGGTTATTAATAAAAATTCAATAAATAACAGATGCCGGTGAGTTTGTGGGGAAAAGAGAATGCTTATACACTGCTGGTGGGGGTGCAAATTAGTTCAACCGTTGTGGAAAGCAGTATGGCAATTTTTGAAAGAACTAAAAACAGAATTTCCATACAACCCAGCAACCCCATTATTGGGTACATACCCAAAGAAATACAAATCATTCTACCATAAAGACACATGCACACATGCTCACTGCAGCACTATTTAAAAGAGCAAAGACATGGAATCAACCTAAATGCCCATCAATAACAGACTGGATCAAGAAAATGTGGCATATATACACCATGAAATACAATGCAGGCAAAAACAAAACAAAACAAGATCGTGTCCTTTTTAGGAACATGGATGAACCTGGAGGCCATTTTCCTAAGTGAACTAATGCAGGAACAGAAAACAAAATACTGCATGTTTTCACCAAGTTGGAGTTAAACAATGAGAACACATGAACACAAAGAGGGGAACAAGAGATACTGGCGTCCACTTGAGGGTGGAGGATGAAAGGAAGGAAAGGATCAGAAAACGGCTCTATCGAGCACTGTGATGAAATAAACGGTACCCCAAATTACCATGAGTTTACCTATATAACAAACCTGCACATGTACCCCTGAATCTTAAATAAAAATTAATAACAAATAAATAAATAAATAAAATAGGCTAATAATTTTCCTAAAAAAATTAATGGTCTTGTTTTAGAAGGTGAGTGCACCATCTTTTAATACATGTGATCACCTTTAAGATATCAAGATTGACATTAACTAAATTCTGTTTTTAGTATCTTTAATATAGTTGAAATATGTAGTCGAAATCAGATGATGGTGAGAAATCATGAAATCCAACTAGTCAGAATATCAGTAGTAAAAACTAGGCTTTTTGTCTCTAATTAGTTTTTACTATCAGCATATCTAAAACTAGGGCTGTCTTCTTGCATTTCATGTGATAAATATTATTATTTAAAAACTTAATATTTATAACTAAAACATAGGTTTACCATTAAATGTATTAGGGGTAACTAGCAATATCTATAGTTAACTTGGATATTTTAAAATGTGGACCATCAACATTACTATGTATTTTATTTGGAAATGTATAAACCCCATAAACCTTTCTATTAAAGAAAGAAATTCAAACCTCAAAAACCTAATTGTTTTTATGTAATATTAAGGAAAAAAAATTGGCTTAACAAACACGAAGATAATAAAATTTAATTTTATAGAGCTATGTTTGGCCTTGAATCTTATTATGTCAAATAAAATAAAAAACTAAACAGACATTGTAATAAAATCTGCATGATTGTAGAGAAACATTTTGACAAAAATCAATTGTGTATGTTTCCTTAGGTAACATTAACATAATAGCAAAATTGTATCCCTGTGGCCACTACCACTAATTAAATGTTTGTTAAAATCTGTCTTTTAAATTAAAGAATTCTTGGCTGGGCACAGTGGCTCAAGCCTGTAATCCCAGCACTTTGAGGGGCCATAGCTGCTGGATTGTGAGGTCAGGAGATGGAGACCATCCTGACTAACACAGCAAAACCCCATCTCTACTAAAAATACAAAAAATTACCTGAGCATGGTAGCAGGTGCCTGTAGTCCCAGCAACTCAGGAGGCTGAGGCAGGAGAATGGAGTGAACCCGGGAGGTGGAGCTTCCAGTGAGCCAAGATCGGCCCATTGCACTCCAGCCTGGGCGACAGAGCGAGATTACATCTTTAAAAAAAAAGAAAAAAAAATATTTTATGTTAATGGAAGGTCCCTTAACTAAATCCTCATTTTTCTTTGTATATACAGTCAAAGTAGTTAACCAGATGTGTTACAAAAACTTATGAGAATGAACTTAAGAAAATTTATAATAGTGCTACAAATAAAATTAACTATCATTAACACTTATTACATTTGACTTTAATAATAGGGCCCTAAGAAATGATTTCCTATAGATGTAAAACTGGTGGCAATATTGTTAACATTAAAAATTACATATTGTACTAAATACATTAGTTTATAAAAGGCATCTCTAAAAAGGAAGTTGAATTTTCAAAACCAAGCTTCAATCATAGACTCCTGCAAATGCATCTGTATATGGGTTTGATATGTTGTACAACAAAGTATGCATGACTTTTTATGTTTAATCTTAATTTTTTTTAAAAAAAAGAGAATTTTAAAAGAATTATTTACAGATTACTACAAAAATAAGTGATCTCTAGACCTATAATATGAGCTGCTAATATAGAGAAGACACCATGCTGTCTAAAGTACTATCTTGCTGGCCATTGCTTCTGTTCCACAAAGTTCTAACATCAATCACAGGCTCCAACAAAAAAAGGTTCCCTGGGACATTGGGTGACAGAACTTCAGAAGGCCTCTAGATACAACCCCAAAGACTTTGATAAGAAAAGGACTGTATCTTCCTAGCTTTTATCATACTGTGCTCAATCCAACGCAGTGAACATGAGGATGATGTCCTTTCATGTGTTTCATAAGTTCTTCAAGGTGGCAGTGAGTAAAATTAAGTTGTGAAATGTTGCTTGACTTCTTTAGTTCAATTTTTATAAATAAATATTTTTTAGAAGGAATTTTAAAACCTGAGCCAATATTTTGTTTTCATTTTAACTAATTTATTTTCCTTGCATAATGCAGCTATAGGATGACTTTTTTGTAGTATAAATGATACATTCTATAAGTGCCACATAAACATATGAAAAGCATTTTATTACTGTAAGGTTTTGGAGGACTTGAATGAGGTAGATTCTAAGCTTCAGTCTTACTTTCAAATTGTATGCCTATTAAAAGTTCTTTTCAGGGTAGAAAAATTAACCTCATAACCCTAAACTTTTAGGTTTCTTCCTATTTTTACTCTAATATTCTAGATACTCACAGTACCTCTGTCTTCTGGAAAGTGAAAGGAAATTGTTGGAGAGGAAATTCTTAACATTAACAACCCTCAAAATCTAGACCTTGGGCCTAAATATATGAAAGAATGCTGTTGCCAAATTGACACCAGTCACAAAAGACTTTGAAAATTAATTCAAAAAGAGTTTACACATGTTGTCAAATCCCTGAATAATATTGCCTTGATCCAAGTGGGCCATTATGGAGGAGTCAGAAATCTATAAAAAGCAAGTGACTATGGGTGGAATAAGCTGAATTGATTTGAGTGGACACTTGACATCTGGCATATTTCCCCATGCCTTGAATAAAGACATAGTTCATGTTTTCTGAAAGTCAATTTCTTGCCAAAACTTTCTCTCTGGTAGATTTACTATAGGAGATGAGCAGTCTAAAACTATTTCGCTTGGGAAAGTTACATGGTAAAAGTAACTGTGGATGCTCCATATCAACATTTTTAAAGGTCTACGTAAAGTCATGTATAAAGGCAATCTGAAGATGAGAGGTCAGTTATATTCCTGCTTCTTCATTGTAAAATGATAGCAATGGTTGACATATTAAATACCTGTATATAAGATCAGATCTCTTTTGAGCATCTGCTAATTGAACCAACTCTTTATCCTTCCCAGACCACAGAAACAAAAGTGACCTTTGTCATCAGCCTTAAACCAGGTTTGTTTCTGCCAACAAACATACAATTTTTCATTGTTTTCTATATCACTTTATGAAAAGTAGAACAAAATAATAAATAAAACCTTACTGAAATATACGTCAAGCTCACAGTAGCCAAAATGCAGCCTTCACCTATGATCCTTGCATGATTAGCAAAGAGTACTGTGGCCAGTAAGGCCAAGGAAAGAGAAAATAGGTCCTAGCTTTGAAATTCAGGTAATGTAGTTTTATGGTTTTCATTACATTGTAATAGCTATGTAGAAGTAAACATAATCTTCCTGTTTTAAGTGCATATCTGTCATAAATAAATTCAGTGCTCTTTCTTCCATAAACTACACAATACACCCTACAAGTTCATGGAATGTTAGAATGCAGAATTTAATTATATAATTCACTTAACCAAAGTTTTGCTGTTGCCTCAGTACAGTTCATAATTCTCCATTTTCACAAGAGATGTTGTAAGAACCAGATACATAATGCCTCTTGCAAATTTCAGATTAG
Organism: Theropithecus gelada; assembly: GCF_003255815.1. Classification (NCBI taxonomy): domain Eukaryota; kingdom Metazoa; phylum Chordata; class Mammalia; order Primates; family Cercopithecidae; genus Theropithecus; species Theropithecus gelada. The sequence goes on along the minus strand of NC_037673.1, from coordinate 44,213,460 downwards.
AGAGAAAAATCAAAAGCATTAGTTCAGTTTGTTCAGGTAAAAAAAAAAAAAAAAAAAAGACAGATAAAAAGTCATGAAGACTTTCTTTATCTTTCTCTCTAATCTGAAAGCCTCAAAGATCAGAGGTAGATAAATCCATGAAGATGAAGAAAACCAGTGCAAAAACACTGAAAACTCCAAAAACCAGAATGCATCTTCTCCTCTAAATGATCGCAAATCTTCACCAGCAAGGGCACAAAACTAGACAGAGACAGAGATCGACGAATTGCCAGAAGTAAGCTTCTGAAGGCGGGTAATAACAAACTCCTCCAAACTAAAAGAGCATGTTCTAACCCAATGCAAGGAAGCTACGAATCTTGATAAAAGGTTACAGGAACTGATAACTAGAATAACCAGTTTAGAGAGGAACACAAATGACTTGATGTAGCTGAAAAACACAGCATGAGAACTTCATGAAGTATCAATAGCCAAAGCTATCAAGTGCAAGAAAGGATATCAGAGATTGAAGATCAACTTACTGAAATAAGGTGTGAACAAGATTAGAGAAAAAAAGACTGAAAAGGAATGAACAAAGCCTCCAAGAAATATGGGACTGTGTGAAAAGACAAAACCCACGATTGATTGGAGTAACTGAAAGTGAGGAGAAAATGGAATCACGTTGGAAAACACACTTCGGGATATTATCCAGGGGAACTTCCCAAATTCAGGAAATACAGAAAACACCACTAAGATACTCCTCGAGAAGAGTAACACCAAGACACATAATTGTCAGATTCTCCAAGTTTGAAACAAAGGAAAAAATGTAAAAGGCAGCTAGAGAGAAAGGTCAGGTTGCCTACAAAGGGAAGCCCATCAGACTAATAGCAGATCTCTCTGCAGAAACCCTATAAGCCAGAAAGAGTGGGGACCAATATTTAACATTCCTAAAGAAAGGAATTTTCAACCCAAAGTTTCATATGCAGCCAAACTAAGTTTCATAAGTGAAGGAGAAATAAAATCCTTTACAGAAAACCAAATGCTGAAAGATTTTGTCACTACTAGGGCTGCCTTACAAGAGCTCCTGAAAGTAGCACTAAATATGGAAATGAACAACTGGTACCAACCACTGCAAAAACACACCAAAATATAAAGAACAATGAGACTATGAAGAAACTGCATCAACTAATGTGCAAAATAACCAGCTAGCATCATGATGACAGGACCAAAGTCACACATAACAATATTAACCTTACATGTAGATGGGCTAAGTGCCCCAATTAAATGACAAAGACTTGCAAATTGAATAAGGAGTCAAGACCCATCAGTGTACTCTATTCAGGAAAACCATCTCATGTGCAAAGACATACATAGTCTCAAAATAAAGGGATGGAGGAACATTTACCAAGCAAATGGAAAGCCAAAAAAAAAAAGCATTGGTTACAATCCTAGTGTCTGATAAAACAGATTTTAAACTAACAAAGATCAAAAAAGACAAAGAAGGGCATTACATAATGGTAAAGGGATCAATGCAATAAGAAGAGCTAACTATCCTAAATACATATGCATCCAATACAGGAGCACTCAGATACATAAAACAAGTTATCAGAGACCTACAAAGAGACTTAGATACCCACACAATAATGGTGGGAGACTTTAACACCCACTGTCAACATAAGACAGATCAATGAGACAGAAAATTAACAAGGATATTCAGGACTTGAACTCAGCTCTGGACCAAGGATACCTAATAGACATCTACAGAACTCTCCACCCCAAATCAACAGAATGTACATTCTCCAGAGCACCACATACCATGTACTCTAAAATTGACCACATAATTGGAAGTAAAACATTCCTCAGCAAATGCAGAAGAATAGCAGTCTCTCAGACCATAGTGAAATAAAATGAAAACTCAGCATTAAGAAACTCACTCAAAACTGTACAACTACATGGAAATTGAAGAACTTGCTTCTGAATGACTACTGGGTAAATAACAAAATTAAGGCAGAAATGAACAAGTTCTTTGAAAGCAGTGTGGACAAAGAGAGGATGTTCCAGAATCTCTGGGGCACAGCTAAAGCAGTGTTAAGAGGGAATATTATAACACTAAATGTCTGCAATAGAAAGCTGGAGAGATCTAAAATTGACACCCCAACATCAAAATTAAAAGAACTAGAGAAGCAAGAGCAAACAAATTCAAAAGTTAGCAGGAGATAAGAACTAACTAAGATCAGAGCAGAACTGAAAGAGATAGAGACACAAAAAAACCCTTCAAAAAATAAATGAATCCAAGAGCTGGTTTTTTGAAAAGATTAGCAAAATAGATGGACCACTAGCTAGACTAATAAAGAAGAAAAGACAGAAGAATCAAAAAGACACAATAAAAAAAAGATAAAGGGGATATCACCACCAATCCCACAGAAATACAAATTACCATCAGAGAATACTACAAACATCTCTTTGCAGATAAATTAAAAAATCTATCAGAAATGGATAAATTCTTGGATACATACTACCTCCCAAGACTAAATCAGGAAGAAGTTGAATCCCTGAATAGACCAATAACAAGTTCTGAAATTGAGGTGTAATTAACAGGCTAACAACCAAAATAAAGCCCAAAACCAGAGGGATTCACAGCCAAATTCTACCAGAGGTACAAAGAGGAGCTGGTACCATTCCTTCTGAAACTATTCCAAACAATAGAAAATGATGGACTCCTCTCTAGTTCATTTTATGAGACCAACATCATCCTGATACCAAAGCCTGGCAGAGACACAACAAAAAAATACAATTCCAGTCCAACAACCCTGATGAACATCGATGAAAAAATCCTCAAAAAAATACTGGCAAACAGAATCCAGCAGCATATCAAACAGCTTATCCATCATGATCAAGCCAGCTTCATCCCTGGGATGCAAGGCTGGTTCAACATATGCAAATCAATAAATGTAATCCATCACATAAACAGAACCAATAACAAAAACCACACTATTATCTCAATAGGTGCAGAAAAGGCCTTTGAGAATATTCTACATCCCTCTTGCTAAAAACACTCGGTAAACTAGGTATTGATAGAACATGTCCCAAAATAATAAGAGCTATTTATGACAACCCCATACCAAATATTATACTGAATGGGCAAAAACTGGAAGCACTCCCTTTGAAAACTGGTACAAGACAAGATGCCCACCACCCCTATTCAATATAGTACTGGAAGTCCGGGCCAGGGCAATCAGACAAGATAAAGAAATAAAGGGTATTGAACAGGAAGAGAGGAAATCAAACTGTCTCTGTTTGCAGATGACATGATTGTACATTTAGAAAACCCCATCATCTCAGCCCCAAAACTCCTTAAGCTGATAAGCAACTTCTGCAAAATCTCAGGATACAAAATCAATGTGCAAAAATGAAGCATTCCTATACACCAACAATAGAGAAGCAGAGTGCCAAATCATGAGTGAACTCCCATTCACAATTGCTCCAAAGAGAATAAAATACTGAGGAACACAACTTACAAAGGATGTGAAGAACCTCTTCAAATAGAGCTACAAACCACTCCACAAGAAAATAAGAGAGGACACAAACAAATGGAAAAACACTCCATGTTCATCGATAGGAAGAATCAATATTGTGAAAATGGCCATACTGCCCAAAGCAATTTATAGATTTAATGCTATCCCCATCAAGCTACCATTGACTTTTTTCACAGAATCAGAACAAAACTACTTTAAATTTCATATGGAACAAAAAACAGCCCATATAGCCAAGATAATCCTAAGCAAAAGGACCAAAGCTGGAGGTATCACGCCACCTGACTTCAAACTATACTACAAGGCTACATTAATGAAAAGAATATAGTACTGATACCAAAACAGATGCAGACCAATAAAACAGAACAGAGACCTCAGAAATAACACTACACATCTACAACCATCTGATCTTCAAAAAACCTGACAAAAACAAGCAATGGGGAAAGGATTCCCTATTTAATAAATGGTATTGGGAAAACTGGCCAGCCATATGCAGAAAACAGAAACTGGATTCCTTCCTTACACCTTATATAAAAATTAAATCAAGATGAACTAAAAACTTAATTGTAAAACCTAAAACCATAAAAATTGTAGAAGAAAACCTGAGGAATACAATTCAGGACATAAGCCTGGGCATAGACTTCATGACTAAAACACCAAAGCAATTGCGACAAAAGCCAAAATTGACAAATGGATCTAATTAAACTAAAGAGTTTCTGCACAGCAAAATAAGCTATCATCAGAGTGAACGGGCAACCTGCAGAATGGGAGAAAATTTTTGCAAACTACTCATCTGGCAAAGGTCTAATATCCAGATTCTACAAGGAACTTAAACACATTTACAAAAAATAAAAAATAAACAACCCCATCAAAAAGTGGGCAAAGGATATGAACAGACACTTCTCAAAAGAAGACATTTATGTGGCCAATAAACATATGAAGAAAAGCTCATCATCGCTGCTCATTAGAGAAATACAAATCAAAACCACAATGAGATACCATCTCACACCATTTAGAATGACACTTATTAAAAAGTCAGCAAACAACAGATGCTGGTGAGGCTGTGGAGAAATAGGAACACTTTTACACTGTTGGTGGGAGTGTAAATTGGTTCAACCATTGTAGAAGACAGTGTGGCAATTCCCCAAGGATTTAGAACCTGAAATGCAATTTGACCCAGCAATCCCATTACTGGGCACATACCCAAAGATTATAAATCATTCTATCGAGACACATGCACATGTATATTTATTGCAGCAGTATTTACAATAGCAAAGACTTGGAACCAACCCAAATACCCATCAATGATGGATTGAATCATGAAAATGTGGCACATATACACCACAGAATCCTATGCAGCCATGAAAAAGAATGAGTTCCTGTCCTTTGCAGGGACATGGATAAAGCTGGAAGCCATAATTCTCAGCAAACTAACCCAGGAATGGAAAACCAAACATTACATGTTCTCACTTATAAGTGGGAGATGAACAATAAGAACATATGGACACAAGGAGGAGAACATCACACGCTGGGGCCTATTGGGTGGTGGGGGAGGGAGAGCATTAGGACAAATATCTAATGCATGTGTGGCTTAAAATCTAGATGATGTAGGCCAGGCGCGATGGCTCAAGCCTGTAATCCCAGCACTTTGGGAGGCCGAGACGGGCGGATCACTAGGTCAGGAGATAGAGACCATCCTGGCTAACACGGTGAAACCCCGTCTCTACTAAAAAAATACAAAAAACTAGCCGGGCGAGGTGGCGGGCGCCTGTAGTCCCAGCTACTCAGGAGGCTGAGACAGGAGAATGGCGTAAACCTGGGAGGCGGAGCTTGCAGTTAGCTGAGTTCCGGCCACTGCACTCCAGCCTGGGCTACAGAGCGAGACTCCGTCTCAAAAAAAAAAATAAATAAAATCTAGATGATGTGTTGATAGGTGCCAGAAACTACCATAGCACATGTATACCTATGTATCAAACCTGCACATTCTGCATATGTATCCCAGAACTTAAAGTAAAATTAAAAAAATAAAATCATCTGTAAGCAACACTGACTATGTAGATGTAAAGGTATAACAATACCAATGCTCTAGCTTTTCCTCTGATACAACTTTCCAGATAGTGCTGCTCCCTGGAATCCTAAGGAGAAATACATGCATGAGAATCTCCTGTTTACCCAAGATGAACATGAAGAGTGAGAAAGAAATAATGTCTCTTGTTTGAAGTCCCTGGGATGTGAGTGAAAAGGAAAGCTTGGTAGAATTCCACAAAAACAAATTTAACTCAAAATTAATGCTAATTTTATTCTGTTATGAAAGATGTATTTTGAATGAATAGCTACTACTGTATTAGTCAGTCCTCATACTGTTATAACAACATACTTGAGACTAGGTAATTCGTAAAGAAAAGAGGTTTAATCAGCTCACAGTTTTGCAGGCTGTATAGGCTTCTGCTTCTGAGGAGGCCTTAGGAAACTTACAATCATAGCAGGTGAAGGGGAAGCAGGCACAATCTTTACATGGTGGCACAGGAGAAAGTGAATGGTTAAGTGCTACGCACTTTTAAATCTCATGAGCACTCACTATCACAAGAACAGTAAGAGGCAAATCCATCCCCATGATCCAATCACTTCCCACCAGGTCCTTCACCCAACATTGTGGATTACAATCCAACGTGAGATTTGGGTGGGGACACAGAGCCAAACCATATTATTCCACCTCAGCCTCTCCCAAATCTCATGTCTTTCTCATATTTCAAAACACAATGATGCCTTCCCAACAGTCCCCCAAAGTCTTAACTTATTCCAGCACTAACTCAAAAGTCCAAGTCCAAAGTTTCATCTGACACAAGGCAAGTACTGTCTGCCTATGAGCCTGTAAAATCTAAAGCAAGTTAGCTACTTTCTAGAAACAATGGGGGTACAGGTATTGGGTAAATACATCTATTCCAAATAGGAGAAATTGGTCAAAATGAAAGGGCCACAGGCCTCATGTAATTCTGAAATCCAAGAGAGCAGTCATTAAACATTAAACTTCCAAAATGATCTTCTTTGACTCCATGTTTCACATCCAGATTACAGTGATGCAAGAGGTGAGCTCTCATGGCCTTGGGAAGCTCCATCCTTGTGGCTTTGCAGAGTACAGCTTCCTTCCTGGCTGCTTTCAAGGGTTGGTGTTGAATGTCTGCCACTTTTCCAGGCAAACAGTGCAAGCTGTTGGTGGATCTACCATTCTGTGGACTAGAGAACAGTGGCCCTCTTCCAACAGCTGCTCCAGGCAGTGCCCGATTGGGGACTCTGTGTGGCAGCTCCAACTCCACATTTCCCCTCTGCAGTGCCTTAGTAGAGGTTCTCCATGAGGATTCCAATGCTATAGCAGACTTCTGCCTGGACATCAAAGCATTTCCATAGATTCTCTAAAATCTAGGCAGAGGCTCTCAAGCCTCAGTTCTTGCCCTCTGCACACTCATGGGTTTACCACCACATGGAAGTCTTAGCAGCTCCTCTGGAGCTTGCATCCTTGCCTTGCATCCTCTGGAGCAGTGGCCTGAGCTGTACCTTGGCCCCTTTTAGCCATGGTTGGAGCTGGTGCTGGAGCAGTTAGGACACAGCGCACCGTGTTCTGAGGCTGCACAGAGCAGCAAGGCCCAGAGCCTGGCCCATAAAACTATGTTTCCCTCCTGGGCTTCCGGGCCTGTGATGGGAGGGCCTGCCGTGAAGGTGTGAAGGTATCTGAAATGCCTTGGAGGCATTTTCCCCATTATCTTGGCTACTAACATTCAGCTCCTCTTCACTTATGCAAATTTCTGCAGTTGGCTTGAATTACTCCCCTGAAATGGGTTTTTCTTTTCTACCACATGTCCCAGCTGCACATTTTCCAAACTTTTATGCTCTGCTTCCCTTTTAAATATAACTTCCAGTTTCAGGTCATTTCTTTGTTTATGTAAAATAGTGTTGGATTTTAGAAGCAGCCAGGCCACATCTTGAACAGTTTGCTGCTTAGAAATTTCTTCTACTAGATACCCTAAATTATCTCTCTCAAATTCAGAGTTCCATAGAACTATAGAGTAGGAGCACAAGGCTGCCAGTCTCTTTGCTAAAGCCTAGCAAGAGTTACCTTTATTCTACTTCCCAATGAGTTCCTCATCTCCATTTGAGACTTCATCAGCTTGTCCAATAATAATGCATCATTTAATGCACTATCAGCATTTTGGTCAAAAGCATTCAACAAGTCTCTATGAAGTTCTGAACTTTCCCTCACCTTCCCCTCCTCTTATAAGCCCTCTAAACTGCTCCAACCTCTGTCTGTTACCCAGTTCCAAAGTTGCTTCCACATTTTCAGGTATATTTATAGCAATTCCCTACTTCTCTGGTACCAATTTTCTGTACTAGTCAGTTCTCACACTGCTATAAAGACATACCTAAGACTGGGTAATTTATAAAGAAAAGAAATTTAATCGGCTCAGGATTCTGCAGGCTATACAGGCTTCTGCTTCTTGAAAGGTCTCAGAAAACTTACAATTATGGCAGAAGGTGAAGAGGAAACAAGCATAGTCTTCACATGGTGGAGCAAGAGAGAGAGAGAGTAAACAGGGAAGTGATACATATTTTCAACCAGATATTGTGAGCACTCACTCCATTTTGAAAAGTCTCCATTTTGACACAGATGTTGTGATGCTTCCAAGAATGCTCCAAAAATGTTGTCTGAAACATTTTTCAAATTCTTTCCTTGGAATTATCTATAGAATGTACACAACCTTAAGATTTTCTTGTTTTATACCTGCCCTAACTCTCTAGAAGAAGACAACATATTCTGCTACTATTAAATTAAAAGTACATATATATTAATTGCAGCTCTCAAAGTTATGATTTAATTGCTAAACTGTGGAAGTTTTAATGTGAAAAAAATTTCCAATGACTTTAAACAAAATTTATTTCACTAGTAGTTTTTTGTTTTGCTTAAATGAAAGGAGAGAAGAGATTAACTTTATTGAGTTCTTACTAAGTGCCAGAGTTTCACATATATTCTCACACTTAATCATGCCAGTTAGGTAGAATTTTCCCAATTTTATAGGTGAGGAAACTGCAGGTCAGAGATATCTTGTTCGAATTTACATGACCCCTCATTGATTATTTTAAATTGCTAATTAGAATTATATAATTCTAACTCTGAAAAAAAATAGGAGTTTCCCATAAGACATAATGAAATCATTTTGAAACAACAATAATTACAGTTACAGCATCATTGCATAGTTCACAAAACATAATACATCTTTTTCCCCTTGGGTCATTTCAGCTGGCAAAATACATTAAGCAATTAGAACAAATTGGAGTCATAAGACATGTTTAGCAAACAAATGGAGTAAAAATGGCCACCAAATTTTGGCTTATGAGCAATATCCTCTGTGTGATCTGTATTCATATTTATTGACATATGGTTTAAATTTTGGCTTTTCAGTGAGTTTTAGTAAAAGTACATTCAAACACATTTTAAATGAAAAGACATGCTATGTTGAAATACTTCAACAGGGAGATAGTATTTTGATGAGAACATTAGAAGAAAATTGTATGAATTTTCTATTTTCATAAACCATGGCACTTTTGTGTGTGTATGTTCTTAGGGCTAGGGTGAGTTTTAGGAAAACTGGCATTATCTTACCGTAATTTTTCCTAACTTCCCATTTCTGGTGAAAAGTAAATGAGTTATGTAGGATATATGTTAAATGACAACCTTATCTTAAATATCAGAAAGTCTTATCAAAGTTATTACTAAATATATTTAATAATTCATGTAATAAGAAAATTGAGCAGTGACATGGATTTTATAAAAAACAAAAGAACAGTTTAAGGTTAATTTTGAGATATGTGACAGATCTAGTTTTGTGTAAATTTAAAAATATGTAAAAAAAGTTTTCTTTTTCTGATGTCTCTCAAAACTAAAAGTTTGTCTACTACTAAAAAGTAGTTATTTATCAGGTCATAAAATACCATCAATATTTTCACATTTAAAAAATGATAAAATATTTATACCATAGGGCAAATATTAAATCATGATAATCAAGTCAAGGGAAAATGTTACCTTTTGAGTTACAAAATATATATTTTTCTTACTCTTATTTTTTAAACTATAGACCATATATTTGAACTATGAAAGATGGAAAATGTAAGTTGTATTTATGTAGTTTCCGTTAGGTAAGTTGTAAGGATGATCCACTTCAGTAGTGATATGAGAGGCTCTGTAGACCCTCTCTCTAGCAAAACCATCATAAAACAACAACTATTTAAGGCTTTTATTATAATGTAAATTGTCCAAAACCATTGAACAAATGAAGAAACATTTATTCAAAAATATCTAACGTAAATTCTCCGTGAGAACAGTGATAGTCTGTGCAGTGATAGTCTGTGCACTTGAGCCATGATTCACTCCTTTCTCCCTCTCTCAGAGCAACAAGATAGAATTTCTGCTCAATGCAAATCTCACCATGAGTATGGGGCTCCTTCTCTCTTCATCTCCCAGGAAAGAAGATGTCCCAGTAGAGGCAGATCATCATAATTTCTCATCTCCCTCCCACTGTAGCTTTGTGCTGCAGATGCTACAGTTTCAAAGCAAGTGTGACCAAGAGGTTGAGGGATCCTCTCTCCCACACAGGTCTCACTCATAGGGTGGAGGCTCTGCCTCAGTCATGGCAAATAGAGAATACTATGTTCCAGATTGTACTCATTTCAGCTAGCTAATAGGACAGAAGTTTTACACCAGAAGAGGCAAGCTAGGAAGACCAAAAGGTGACTGCATCCACCCAGTATCCTGCTTGCAAACAAAGATGATACTCTGAGAGAAGTGGGCCATTATCTTCATCCCTAATCCAGAGTAGTGATTAAGAAACTTTGCCAAGGAGGAGAGGCAGGGTACAAGAACAAAGAGATCTGATGCACCTCCCAAAGGAACTAAAGTTATTTAATATAGAATGTGAGGAAGTTCAAGCTAATACTGCTCTAAAAAACATGGACATTTAGGTGGTACACAATTAAGAGGAGGATGGTAGCTCCATGAAAGCAACAGGCTAAACCATAGGTCGGCTGGTTTACTAGTGAGAACCAGAGAAGAGATAGTTAAGAAGAGTTCTCTAGCGTAAGGAAAAAAAAGTTCAAACACAGGCCTCTAAAACTATTCCTGCAAAAAGGACACAACTTAATTTGATCAGACTCTGGTACAATTTATTCCTCAAGGTATTGTCCAAAAAAATTAAAAATGAAGCAATTAGCTGTCAACATCTGAGAGTGATCCAGAGGCAGAGACTGATGGAGAGATCAAGGAAAGAGACAAAGAGAGGCTTGCTAAAACCACTGTCATTCAAGAGTGATTGTGTGCATGCCTAAAATTGTACTCTCTGTGGAGTAACATCAGAGACTTCACACTTAGTGGATGAGTGAGGGGAAGGAGAAGGCTTCACTGAAGTGGTTAATCCAAGTAACTGCACCAATAAACAAAGAATAACAATAAGAAGACCTGAAAGTGGAAGGTGGGAATCAGTATAAGAGTTGTTAAAATTATAATGTCTTATCTAAAATATTGAGTTTCCAACAAAAATTACAAGACATGCAAAAAACAAAACCCAGGTTAGAATAACCATACACAGTGAAGAAAACTTGAGCAACAGAAACTGCCCCTCAAAGCAACCAGATGTTCGATTTAACAAATAAGACCTTTTTTTTTTCTTTCTTTCTTTTTGAGACAGAGTCTTACTATGTTGCCCAGGCTGGAATGCAGTGGCACAATCTCAGCTTACTGCAACCTCCACCTCCCAGGTTCAAGTGATTCTCCTCCCTCAGCCTCCCAAGTAGCTGGGACTACAGGCATGCACGAGCATGCCTGGCTAATTTTTGTAATTTTAGTAGAGGTGGGGTTTCACCATGTTGGCCAGGCTGGTCTTGAACTCCTGACCTCAGGCAATCCGCCCACCTCAGCCTCCCAAAGTGAGAGATTACAGGCGTGAGCTACCATGCCCAGCCAAATAAGGCTGTTTTTAAACTTTTATTTTTAAGTTCAGAGATACAAGTTTGTTTGTTTGCAGGTTTGTTACATAGATTAGCATGTGTCATGGAGGTACAGATTATTTCATCACCCATGTATTAAACTTAGTACTCATTAGTTATTTTTCCTGATTCTTTCCCTCCTCCCACCCTCCAGCCTTCAATAGGCCCCAGTGTGTGTTGTTCCCCTCTATGTGTTCATGTGTTCTCATAATATAGCTCCCACTTATGAGTGACAGCATGTGATATTTGGTTTTCTGTTTTTCCATTAGTTTGCTAAGGATAATGGACTCCAGCTCCATCTATGTCCCTGCAAAGGACCAGATCTCTCCCTTTTTTTTTTTTTTTTTTTTTTTTTTTGATGGCTGCATAGCTTTCAATGGTGAATATGTACCACGTTTTCTTGATCCAGTCTATCATTGATGAGCATTTAGGGTGATTCCATGTCCTTGCTATTGTGATGAGTGCTGCATTGAACATATATGTGCACATGTCTTTATAATAGGATGATTTATATTCCCTTGGGTGTATACCCAGTAATGGAATTCCTAGGTTGAATGGTATTTATGTCTTTAGGTCTTTGAGGAATCACCACACTATCATCTACAGTGGTTGAACTAATTTACACTCCCACCAATAGTGCATAACTGTTCCTTTTTCTTCACAACCTCACCAGAATGTTATTTTTTCACTTTTTAGTAATAGCCATCTGACTGGTGTGAGATGGAATCTCCCTGTGGTTTTAATCTGCACTTCTCTAATGATCAGCGATGTTACGCTTTTTTTTCCACATGATCGCTGGCCACATGTATGTCTTCTTTTGAGAAGTGTCTGTTTATGTCTTTTGTCTACTTTTTATGGGGTTTTTTATTTCTCTAATTTTATTTAAGGTACTTATAGATGCTGGATATTAGACCTTTGTCGGATGCATAGTGTGCAAAATTTTTCTCCTATACTGTGGAATGTCTATTTACTCTGTTGATCGTTTATTTTGCTGTACAGAAGCTCTTAAGTTTAATGAGATCCCATTTGTCAATTTTTGCTTTTGTTGCGATTGCTTTTGGCAAGTTCATTATGAAATCTTTGTCCCTGCCTGTGTCCTGAATGGTATTGCCTAAGTTGTCTTCCAGGGTCTTTAAGTTTTGGGTTTTACATTTAAGTCTTTAATCCAGTTTGAGTTAATTAACAAATAAGATTTTAAAGAAGCCATTATGAATAAATTCAAAGAACTAAAAGAAATCATTTTTAAAGAAGTAAAGAAAGATATCATGTCTCATTAAATATGGAATATCAATAAAGAGAAAGTTTAAAAAGAATCACATGGTAATTCTGTAGGAAAAATGTACAATAGCTCCAATAAAAATTCAGTAGACAGGATCCACAGATTTGAAGTGAAAAAAAACAAAAGTCCACGAACTTAAGATAGATCAATAGATTTGGCAATTTGAAGGGCAGGGATAAAAAAAGAATGATGAAAAATAAACAGAGTGACAAGAAATATGGGACATCTTTAAGTATACCAACACATGTGTAAGCAGAGTAGTACCAGAAAGAGAGGGAAAAAAGAATAGAGAAGAAAATATGCTCAAGAAAATAGTGGCAGAACACTTTCCAAGTCTGATGTGAAAACTTAATCTTCACATTCAAGAAGCTCAACGAAATCTAAGACAGATGCAAAGAGATACATACTCAGATACATTATAATAAAAATGTTGCAACCCAAAGACAAGGAGAAAATGTTGAAAGCAGCAATAAAATCATAGCTTGTTGCATACAAGTAAAGCAAAGTAAGAAGTAACAGCTGAGGCCGGGCGCAGTGGCTCACGCCTGTAATCCCAGCACTTTGGGAGGCCAAGACTGGTGGACCACGAGGTCAGGAGATCGAGACCACCCTGGCTAACATGGTGAAACCCTGTCTCTACTAAGCGGTGGCAGGCGCCTGTAGTCCCTGCTACTCGGGAGGCTGAGGCAGGGGCAGGAGAATGGCGTGAACCCAGGAGGCAGAGCTTGCAGTGAGTGGAGATCATGCCACTGCACTCCAGCCTGGGTGGCAGAGCGAGACTCCGTCTCAAAAAAAAAAAAAAAAAGAGTAACAGCTAAGTTCTCATCAGAAATGAGGGAGGCCAGAAGGCAGTGTAATGACATATTCAAAGTGCTGAAAGGAAACAAAATTGTCAACTAAGAATCTTTTATCAAGCAAAACCATTTTCCATAAAGGAAGACAAAATAAAGGCACCTCCAGATGAACAAAAATTTGGAGAATTTGTTGCTGGCAGACTAATTTTACTATAAGTACTAAAGAAAATTATTCATGCTGAAAGTAAGTGAACGAAATTACAAGACAGTAAAAATACATTTTTTTCTTTATTGTCTTAACTGACCTTAAATTAAATTGAATAAAACAATATTATGCAATTGTGTTTTTTGATTTATAACATAGAAATGTAACAGCAAAAGGGGAGTGCATAGGAGAAAACCTTATTGGAGTAAGGAAATGAGATCCATCAGATTGTAACACTTCAATCAAAAAGCAGGATTCGTCAGACTGAAAAAACAATAGCAATCTGAACAACAAAAATTGAACAATTCAAAAATGAAATAAGAAAACGCTTTTACTTGCAATACTATCAAAAAGAAAAAATACTTAAGACACTTATAAGAAGCACAAAACGTATACTCTGAAAACTATGAAGCATTGCTGAAAGAAATTAAAGTAGACCTATTGCAGGGCAGTTTTCATGTGGCCTTGGACCAACCCAATTCTTCCTTTTTTCTTGTCTAAAGTTCTTGTGAATAACTTCAAAATGCACTGAGAATGCAAAAACATTAATTTGCACTCCTACATAACATCATAGGCAAAAATAATGTCTAATAGGTCATATATTTACATATAAAATTAAATTATGAAACTCTTAGAAGATAACATAGGAAATACTTATGCTCTTGGGTTTGGAAATATCTTCTTAGATGTGACAGCAAATGCACAACTCACAAAAGAAAAAAATAGATAAACTAGGCTTCATCAGAATGTATAACTTTGGACTGGCAGACAGTTTCTCATGTGGGTATTGAGGCTGATGGGTGCCCTTGTGGAATGTTATTTGTGCCCTATTCCTTTCACAGGTGTTACTCCCCAATATTTTTTCCCCATTTCTAGCTCCATCTCAGAGTCTGCTTTTTGGAGAACCCAAATTATGACAGTTGACACTAAGAGTAATCCAAAACATCACCTGGTAAAATGGAATTTGTGGACTCAATAACATTGCAGACAACAGTGAAGATCTCATGTCCAATGGCAGGTCATGTTCAATTGACCCCTTGTACAATATGGACATACACTTGTTAAAATGTTTATTGATGGTGAACTGGGATGTTCTGCCTATGGCAGGGAATTCAGTATCCAATTGTCATAACCCAGTGTTAGAAATACATGAAGAAAATAATAAATACACGAATATTAGAATTGGATGGTTGTTACTAAGTTACAGATTTGATATTGAAAAGCTGAGAACATAAAAAGACACATAGAATTTTCTGATGCTTGCAAAGAAGCCCTCATCTCATGAAGTATGCCAGCAGAGGAAAACTGAAAATGAAATCCAAGATTCGAGATTTACAGTGGCAAAATTCTGAAGATGGTTGAATGCTTAATCAAGGTATGTCTGGGAAACCTAGGAATCTGACACATGGAATGGGAATGTTTGGTGGCTATCGCCAAAGATTTGATTCCCAAGATTTATCTGCACCTTCACAATTTGTGCAATTGGGCCACCAATCCCCATTAAGAGCCAGCTTTTGCCCCATCTGATAAGACAATTCAGAAGACTTTCCCCTCGCAGGGAAAAATGCACTCCTTTACAGACTGCCTGGCTCTTCTGGCTAACAGGCCCTTAATGCGAGTTACATAGGAGCATAATCCACCAAGGTAAGTACTAGAGCATAATCCACCCAGGTAAGTGCTAGGTCTGATGAGGGAAGAAAAAGACTATGCTCCAAACCAGTTGCAAGTTCTAGCAAGCATGTTCCATCATACTGGATTTTCAAAATGTCAAATTAAGGAGGCTAGAATGTTAGACTATATAAGAGACATTTATTGACTTGGTTTTCTTTTGGATTGGAGAATTTACCACCCTAATAAGAATCTCAGAGAGTGATGCAAGCTCTCTGCCAGGGTGTCTGCTAGCCTGTAAAAAGCAATAGGTCATGCTGAGTAAGCTTAAGTTGCAGAATTACTATGAAGACAGAAGGAATAAAAAGGCTCAGAGAAGTGAGCATTCTGGAGTAGAGGTATTACATACGGCCAAAGACCCACCAGAGTATTACACTCCACAGGAGGAACCATAATTTAGAAGTTACACCACTCACCAAGGCCACCAGGAATGCACTGGAGAGGGGGCAACAACATCACTAAGAAGTTCAGTGATGGCTGTCCACTGTAGGCCAGGATAATAATGGGCAAGGCTGTGTAGAACTTGGCTCATTGATAAGCATGAAGTTGATAGAATCCCAAAATAATAGCAGTCAGATGGTGTCCTCAATCATCAGATGTTAGTGGATTATAATTATGGTAAGGATCAAGTACCGCACAAGTCTGAGTGGCAGCTAAGTGAGCCTTATCTGTAGACAGTAATAGAGATGATTAATAGATCACAGCATTCTAGAAGCAAAATAAATGGAAATCCAACAAAGGAACTGCATATACAATCTACAGAAGCCAAGAATGAATGAGCAGTTTCCCCAATTAAAATTTATAACATTTTGCTTCATTTCTGGATCTGAGCTAGTTTTCAGGCCCATGATCTATTGACTAAAAATTTCTAGGTCCCCAGGGGAAAGCGCCCTGTAACAACATGGCAAGTAAATATAAAAAAATAAACTGTAATAATTTTCGTAGTTCTTCCTCAAGGGGACCTGCAGTCATTATTTGTGGGATTGTATACGGAGTCAAAGGGAGTACCCTGATATTGGAAAACTTTTGGTATAGAGTCCAAGATGGCTATGATACCTGAAGACCAAAAATGTCACTATTATGCATCTGGTACAGTGGGGGAATTTGGAAGCTAGGTTAAAAATGAGATCCTGTCCAAAGTCTGATATACAGTGGGCCCACTGGGTCTACAGACTCACCCAGGGTCATTTCTCCAATCCTTTAATTTATAATGATATTGACGTACAAGGGCACATCGGGTCCTTAGCCTTTAGGATAACAGTCCCTCTTGTGTATAATTCCAAGTAGAATCCTTTGAAAGTGTCCATTCACACATTTGAATCTAAACAGTAAAACAAAAGCAACATTTGTGCAACCTTTAAAAATCTAAAGGATGCAAGGTTGTAGTCATATACCCATTTGATTCACTTGTCTAGACCCTTCAGAGACTATATGGATAGCGGAGAATAGCTGTGTATCATGAGCTCAACCAAATAAAAGTTAATCCTGATCACAACTAACTGCCAAGCACACATGGTTTTGTTGCTACAGCAGAATAATATGGCTTCAGGTACATGGCATGTGACCCCTGATCTAATGAATGCCTTATTTCCCTCCTCAAAATCAGAAAAAGGATTAGAAACCATTTGTATACAGAGGTAATACAAAAGAATTTTTATTTACAGTTTGGCCTATCTTATCCTCTGTCATAATTTTATCCAAAGAGATCTAGATCTGATAGACTTTCCACGAAACATCATATGGATCCATTATATCAATAACATCATGTTAGTCAATAAGTACAAGCAAAAGGTCATTCACATGTTGGAGACCCTGGTGAGATTCACTATTCCAGAGGGTAAAGATAATCCCTATGAAGATTTAAGTCTGTATCATTTCAATAGTTTTTAGGGTCCACTGGTCAGTGGTGCCAGTGGTCCCCTCCAAAGGAGAAGACATAATTGCTTCATATTACATTTCCTATCATGAAGAAGGAAGCACAATGCCTGGAAGGCTTCTTTGTGTTCTGGAGGCTTAGAACTACTATTCCAGCTCATATATGATTGTCATGGAAGGCTACTACTAGCTTTGAGTGGAGCCTATAGCAGAAGAAGCCTCTGCAGAAGGTCTACACTACAATGAAAGTAGTGTTGCCACTTGGACCATTCTATACAGCAGACCCTATAGTACCGGAGGTATTAGTACTGGAAAAAAAATGCAATGTGTGTTTTATGGCAAGCACCGTTGAGAGAATCACAAAGCTGGCTCCTGGGATTTTGGAGCAAGGCCATACCATCTGCAGTGGAGAGTCACACATTATTATGAAAACAGCCTCTGGCATGCTACTGGGCCCTGGCAATGATGGAATGCTAGAACATATGGAGACCAAGTGACAGTGCAGCTGGAACTGTACTGTTGGACTACTAAGTGTTGTGCTGAATCCCTATTACCCTCAATAGGGAAGGCACCAATTTCAAGAGGCTGAAGAAAAGACCCAGAGCCAGCAAATGAGATGTAGAGATTTATTAAGGGCTTCCATACTGTGGGAAGAGTTCTGTGGTGGGGGTGCTGGACAACATATCCACCTTACATATTGTCCAGTGGCGATGGGCAGGACAACATGTCTGCTCTAAATACAGTCAAGTGGCGGTGGGTTGGACAAGATAATCACATGGTCCAGTGGTGGCAGGTTAGGCAGGAAAACCACAACTGCTTGCAAATAGCACACTGTTTATATAACATTTTCACTTAACAGTCTCCCCTTAATGACCTCCACCTGGAAACCTTCGTCCAATCCAAAACTCATGGCCTCAATCCACTGTATGGCCCTTGCTCCATTAGATAGAAGAGGGGCTCAGATGTCACTCATAGACAGTGAATTTATTTCAGGGTTGGCCATTCCCAGATCCCTAGCTCAGAACACACATTCAGGTGTATCTGCCATTCAGGGTAATTCCAAAGCTGTATTTGTTATTGTTTTTACATGTGTTTATCCTATACCAAGTCATAAAGTCAGGTAAGCCTAGCATAATCTATCACAACATGAAAATAATACATCCAGGACCAAGCATGAGCAGGCCAAGCAGGCATAAGTAAGCTGCAAAAGCTCAGTCTCACATGTCACCCATCACACTTGCATCAATGCCTCCTTTTTACTGAACAGTAATAGACAAATGGAAAATCCTATGCAATCATCTTAAAAAACTTAAAAATGTATGAGTTTGTATTATGGATGGATATGTTGAGTAACGGTATAAAAACCAAAACTGTTACAAGCTGTATGACAGCCCTACTCAAAAGTTGCCTTGGAAGAAATTGGCAAAGGTAATGAAACTGGCCATCTGCTTTGTATGTATACAACAAAGCTGTCTAATAAAAAATCTTGTGTGAGCCACAAATGCAAGCCCCATATTTGAGTTTTAATTTTCTAGTAACTGCATTTTAAAGTAAGTATTCATTATACCTAAAACATTATCATTAACTACTTTAAAATTAACAAAATATTTTACATTGTTTCATGACAGGTTTTATGTATCTGGTTTGTATTTTACAACTACTATACATTTCAATGTGGAGCATCACATTTCAAGTGTGCAATAGCTTTATGTGATTAGTGGCTATGTTATTGAACAAAGTATGTTTAGAATATACATAGGCACATGGGCAGCAGCAATTGACCTGGATAACTTATCAGGGGCCTGGAGGAAGAAAGCTTGTAATATCAGCGGCAAGAAGTTTTAGAATAGAGGCATGTGGGTGAGCAAAAGGGAGCAAGCGGCACAAAGAGGACAGTTCTTTGTATCACATATTAATGCTAACCATAAATTATTCATAATGGAAGAGGCATTAAACACTGAAGTGGACAAATGTCTTGGCCAATTGATAATAGCCAGCCATTGTCAACAACCACCTCAGTACTGATACAATGAGCACATGAACCAGCTGGTCACCATGGTAGAAATGAAGGCTATGCATGTGCCTAGTAACTATGGCTCCTACTTACCAGGGTTGATCTAGCTCTGCCACCTCTGAAAGTGAAACTTTCTAGTAACCAATGTGCACCCCTGGTATATCATTATTCTTCTAGATATTCTACCAGCCACTTGTGGTAAATTAATTACATTTGATCTCTTTTGTCTTAAAAGGGACAAGGGTTCATGCTCATGAGAATAAACACATATTACCAACATATATTTGCCTTTCCCACCCATCAGGCTCTTACTATACCATGCAATATATGACAAAAACTGCAATTACTTTTGCACCAACCTAATAGCACTAAACTTTTTTAAGTGCAATATAGCACTAACTTATTTTAAGTTTACCCTTAGCAAGAGAGGCCCACCACAGCACTGAAGACGCTTCTCCCCAAATGAATATGCAGAAGAGGATCAGCACAGCACAAATTATGCACTGTGGCAAACACAGAGATGTAACACTCAAAACATACTTCAATAAAGGAATTGCTGCCCAGCTGTGAATAATGTGGTTAACTGATAGCTTCTAGCAATTAGATTTGTCAGAGTCCACTTCATTCTCTATCCCAGGTTATGCTAGTCTCAGGATACTTCCTGATCAATTACATAGCAGTAGATGAGGACATACACTACTTGGGGTAGCCCCAAGTCAATGAATAGGCAACGGTACCAGTGCCTAGCTATTTCTACTCAATACTGACTTCTCTAACAGGACTTTTTTACTTCAGAACTCTTGCCCCAGGCTCTCAGATAGAAGCTGTTTCCATACTTTTCCTTTCATAGGATTACTCTCCAGTGAAATTTCACACCCCTAAATCTATCTCAGAGTCTCATTCTGGGAATACTGACCTGTGACACCAACAAGTCAGAACCACAAATGAGTTCTGGTCACTAGAGTGAAAGTGCCCTGATAGTGGTACAGGGAAAATTGAAAATTGAAAGGTAGATGGCCTTCTCTATAAATAAAGTTTTAACCATATTTTATATTGGAACAAACATTATATTTTTAAAATACATGAAGTTTTGTTAATTAAATATAAAGCCACACATGGAATTTGGAGTAAGGAATTTTGAACACATGCTTCCAATTTTCTTTTCTTCCTCCTAATCTGAGCTTTTGTGATATCTGTAATTTACATAAATACCTCACCATAGACAGTTCAATGTGATATACATTATATATGTATGTTATTTCACATCTTGCTTGATAATAATGTGCATTATCTTTTTCACATCTTGCTGAATAATAATCTACCTTCTCTTATTCACATCTTACTTGATAACAGAGCTTTGTAATTTGAATATCATATGTCAAAAATACATTTCTATTGATAAAATTAATGACTTTCTTATTAGCAGAATACCTATTAGATATTAGTTTTCACAAGTTAAATCAGAAACTATTCAAGTAAAGTGAATTGGCTAAAACTATTTTAGAGACAGTTCCCTATGCTTTTATGAACAGGATATAAGAATCCTACAAAGCCTTTTCCCTTTCCCCTTAGAAACACTGTTGAGTTTTAATCCCTAAATATCCCTGTACTCAACCATTAGTTTAGTAGGATTTCTGTTGGCCTAATACTTACTCTCAGGGTAGCAGAATTCTTCTTCTGAAATGTTGCATATCCCTTGAGTGATCTTTCATGCAAGATTTAAGATGCTTAAAAAAGGTAGTAGATCTTCAGAAAGAATAGAAAGCTGGAACTTCATCAAGCTTATGAAGCAGGTTGAGCAAACTATTTTTTGACTGCTTACTAATGATTCTTAGTTTAATTACTGTCTATATATATTTTGGATTTTTGTCTAAAACGTGCTTTTGTTATACTTGGAAGGGAATGGTGGGGAAGTAGCTAACCTTCATTCCTTCAAAATTTTTATAAAATCATTAAATTATTTACCTCCCATAAAACTAAGACTGTTTTTTAGTTATTATACTAACAATATAATTTAGTTTATAAAAGATAAACTATTTGTAATATAAGTCTTTAGCACCAATTTCTGCAAATCTAAAATGACTGGAGAGGGAAGAAACTCTTGATAAAGTTTATTTTAATGATATAACAGAGAAATCCAAAAAAATTGCACTGAAAATCTTTAACAGGGTTGGGGTTTTCTCTTTGCATTGGGAGAATCTTAAATGCTTTAAACAAAAACCTGTTGAAATCCATTTGGCATATGATTTATGAAGTGAGCTAATTTTAGATAAATTTGCCAAAAGTAAAACCATATATATATTTTTATTTTTACCAAATTGACCTAAATTGGTTTAGTCTTTGGGGGAACTATTTGCTGGCTGTAAAAGTGAGTATAAGCAAAACTGATGTACAAATACAAGTATGTTCTAAATATGCCTTTAGAATAATTTTGATATCTAATTGTTAATGTCAAAGCTGATTTTTAAAAGTAACTGAGTACAATTTCTTTTAACTCAGGAAAAAAATATTACAAAGCACACCTGCAAAACATCATAGATTTACAACAAAATAAATTTCTACAATCTTTTTCAGTGTCTCAGAAATTGATGTAGTTAGCCTAGTGGGTTATAAACACTGCAAATAGGAGGGGCTTATTAAATAACCCTCTGACAGATCCTAAATTACAGTAGTCTATGGAGGGAACACTGTATTGATGAAGTCATCTGCAAAACAGTTACATCCTAATTAAATATTTTTAAGTTGTGAGCATTGAAAATATTAACAGACCTGGATGAAAGTTATAAATTTAAGGAATACACAGGCACGGAGCAAGATGGCTGAATAGGAACAGCTCCAATCTCCAGCTCCCAGCGCGAGTGACACAGAAGATGGGTGATTTCTGCATTTTTAACTGAGGTACCAGGTTCATCTCACTAGGGAGTGCTGGACAATCAGTGCTGGTCAGCTGCTGCAGCCCAACCAGCCAGAGCTGAAGCAGGGCAAGGCATCGCCTCACCTGGGAAGCCCAAAGGGGAAGGGAATTCCTTTTGCTAGCCAGGGGAACTGGGACACACAACACCTGGAAAATCGGGTAACTCGCACCCCAATACTGCACTTTACCAAGGGTCTTAGCAAACAGCACACCAGGAAATTATATCCCACACCTGGCTAGGAGGGTCCCACGCCCAGGGACCCTCCCTCATTGCTAGCACAGCAGTTTACGATCTAGCTGCAGGGTGGCAGTCAGGCTGGGGGAGCAGCGCCTGCCATTGCTGAGGCTTAAGTAGGTAAAAAAAGCCACTGGGAAGCTGGAACTGGGTGGAGCCCACAGCAGCTCAAGGAGGCCTGTCTGTCTCTGTAGACTCCACCTGTGAGGACAGGGCACAGCTAAACAAACAAACAAAAAAAACAGCAGCAGAAACCTCTGCAGATGCAAACGACCCTGTCTAACAGCTTTGAAGAGAGCAGTGGATCTCCAAACATGGAGGCTGAGATCTGAGAACTGACAGACTTCCTGCTCAAGTGGGTCCATGACCCCTGAGTAGCCTAACTGGGAGACATCCCCCACTAGGGGCAAACTGATGCCCCCCACCTAACACGGCAGGGTATACCCCTGAGACAAAGCTTCCAAAGCAAGAATCAGACAGGTACACTCACTGTGCAGCAGTATTCTATCTTCTGCAGCCTCTGTTGCTGATACCCAGGCAAACAGGGTCTGGAGCGGACCTCAAACAATCTTTAACAGACCTATAGCTGAGGGTCCTGACTGTTAGAAGGAAAACTAACAAACAGGAAGGACACCTACACCAAAACCCCATCAGTACGTCACCAACATCAAAGACCAGAGGCAGATAAAACCACAAAGATGGGGAAAAGGCATGGCAGAAAAGCTGGAAATTCAAAAACTAAGAGCGCATCTCCCCTTTCAAAGGAACGCAGATCATCGCCAGCAACGGATCAAAGCTGGATGGAGAATGACTTTGACGAGTTGAGAGAAGAAGGCTTCGGTCCATCAAACTTCTCAGAGCTACAGGAGGAATTACGTACCCAGCATAAAGAAACTAAAAATCTTGAACAAAGAGTAGAAGAATGGATAGCTAGAATAATCAATGGAGAAAAGGCTATAAATGAACTGACAGAGATAAAAACCATGACACGAGAAACACGTGACAAATGCAAAAGTTTCAGTAACTGACTTGATCAACTGGAAGAAAGAGTATCAGCGATTGAGGATCAAATGAATGAAATGAAGTGAGAAGAGAAGTCTAAAGAAAAAAGAGGGAAAAGAAATGAACAAAGCCTTCAAGAAGTATGGGATTATGTGAAAAGGCCAAATCTATGTTTGATTGGGGTGCCTGAAAGTGAGGGGGAAAATGGAACGAAGTTGGAAAACACTCTTCAGGATATCATCCAGGAGAACTTCCCCAACCTAGTAAGGAAGGCCAACATTCAAATTCAGGAAATACAGAGAACGCCACAAAGATACTCCTCGAGAAGAGCAACTCCAAGACACATAATTGTCAGATTCACCAAAGTTGAAATGAAGGAAAAACTTTTAAGGGCAGCCAGAGAGAAAGGTCGGGTTACCCACAAAGGGAAGCTCATCAGACTAACAGCAGATCTCTCGGCAGAAACTCTACAAGCCAGAAGGGGGGGGGGGGCAATATTCAATATTCTTAAAGAAAAGAATTTTCAACCCAGAATTTCATATCCAGCCAAACTAAGTTTCATAAGTGAAGGAGAAATAAAATCCTTTAAAGATAAGTAAATGCTTAGAGATTTTCTCACCAACAGACCTGCCTTAGGAGAGACCCTGAAGGAAGCACGAAACATGGAAAGGAACAACTGGCACCAGCCATTGCAAAAACATGCCAAAATGTAAGGACCATCGATGAAAGGAAGAAACTGCATCAACTAATGAGCAAAATAACCAGTTAATATCATAATGAGACGACCAAGTTCACACATAACAATCTTAACCTTAAATGTAAATGGACTAAATGCTCCAATTAAAAGACACAGACTGGCAAACTGGATAAAGAGCAAGACCCATCAATTTGCTGTATTGAGGAGACCCATCTCACATACAGGGACACATATAGGCTCAAAATAAAGGGATGGAGGAAGATCTACCAAGCAAATGGAGAACCAAAAAAAGCAGAGGTTGCAATCCTAGTCTCTGATAAAACAGATTTTAAACCATCAAAGATCAAAAGAGACAAAGAAGGCCATTATATAATGGTAAAGGGACCGATTCAACAGGAAGAGCTAACTATCCTAAATATATATGTGCCCAATACAGGAGCACCCAGATTCATAAAGCAAGTCCTTAGAGACTTACAAGGAGACTTAGACTCCCATACAATAATGATGGGAGACTTCAACACCTCACTGTCAACATTAGACAGATCAACGAGACAGAAAGTTAACAAGGATATCTAGGAATTAAACTCATCTCTGAAGCAAGCAGACCTAATAGACATCTACAGAACTCTCCACTCCAAATCAACAGAATATACATTCTTCTCAGCACCACATCACACTTATTCCAAAATTGACCACATAATTGGAAGTAAAGCACTCCTCAGCAAATGTACAAGAACAGAAATTATAACAAGCTCTCTCTCAGACCACAGTGCAATCAAAGTAGAACTCAGGACTAAGAAACTCAATCAAAACCACTCAACTACATGGAAACTGAACAACCTGCTCCTGAATGACTACTGGGTTCAAAACGAAATGAAGACAGAAATAAAGATGTTCTTTGAAACCAATGAGAACAGAGACACAATATACCAGAATCTCTGGTACACATTTAAAGCAGTGTGTAGAGGGAAATTTATAGCACTAAATTCCCACAAGAGAAAGCAGGAAAGATCTAAAATTGACACCCTAACATCACAATTAAAAGAACTAGAGAAGCAAGAGCAAACATATTCAAAAGCTAGCAGAAGGCAAGAAATAACTAAGATCAGAGCAGAACTGAAGGAGATAGAGACACAAAAAACCCTTCAATAAATAAATGAATTCAGGAGGTGGTTTTTTGAAAAGATCAACAAAATTGATAGACTGCTAGCAACACTAATAAAGAAGAAAAGAGAGAAGAATCAAAGAGATGCAATAAAAAATGATAAAGGGGATATCACCACTGACGCCACGGAAATACAAACTACCATCAGTGAATACTGTAAACACCTCTACACAAATAAACTAGAAAATCTAGAAGAAATGGATAATTTCCTGGACACTTACACTCTCCCAAGACTAAAACAGGAAGAAGTTGAATCCCTGAATAAACTAATAGCAGGCTCTGAAATTGAGGCAATAATTAATAGCCTACCAACCAAAAAAAGTCCAGGACCAGATGGATTCACAGCCGAATTTCACCAGAGGTACAAGGTGGAGATGGTACCATTCTTTCTGAAACTATTCCAATCAATAGAAAAAGAGGGAATCTTCCCTAACTCATTTTATGAGGCCCCAACATCATCCTAATACCAAAGCCTAGCAGAGACACAACAAAAAAAAAGAGAATTTTAGACCAATATCCCTGATGAACATTGATGCAAAAATCCTCAATCAAATACTGGCGAACCAAATCCAGCAGCATATCAAAAAGCTTATCCACCATGATCAAGTGGGCTTCATCCCTGGGATGCAAGGCTGGTTCAACATATGCAAATCAATCAACGTAATCCAGCACATAAACAGAACCAAAGACAAAAATCACATGATTATCTCAATAGATGCAGAAAAGGCCTTTGACATAATTCAACAGCCCTTCATGTTCAAAACTCTCAATAAATTCGGTATTGATGGAACGTATCTCAAAATAATAAGAGCTATTTATGACAAACCCACAGGCAATATCATACTGAATGGCCAAAAACTGGAAGCATTCCCTTTGAAAACTGGCACAAGACAGGGATGCCCTCTCTCACCATTCCTATTCAACATAGTGTTGGAAGTTCTGGCTAGGGCAATTAGGCAAGAGAAAGAAATCAAGGGTATTCAGTTAGGAAAAGAAGAAATCAAATTGTCCCTGTTTGCAGATGACATGATTGTATATTTAGAAAACCCCATTGTCTCAGCCCAAAATCTCCTTAAGCTGATAAGCAACTTCAGCAAAGTCTCAGGATACAAAATTAATCTGCAAAAATCACAAGCATTCTTATACACCAGTAACGGACAAACAGAGAGCCAAATCAGGAACGAACTTCCATTCACAATTGCTTCAAAGAGAATAAAATACATAGGAATCCAACTTACAAGGGATGTAAAGGACCTCTTCAAGAGAACCACAAACCGCTGCTCTGTGAAATAAAAGAGGACACAAACAAATGGAAGAACATACCATGCTCATGCATAGGAAGCATCAATATCGTGAAAATGGCCATACTGCCCAAGGTAATGTACAGATTCAACGCCATCCCCATCAAGCTACCAATGAGTTTCTTCACAGAATTGGAAAAACTGCTTTAAAGTTCATATGGAACCAAAAAAGAGCCCGCATTGCCAAGACAATCCTAAGCCAAAAGAACAAAGCTGGAAGTATCACGCTACCTGACTTCAAATTATACTACAAGGCTATAGTAACCAAAACAGCATGGTACTGGTACCAAAACAGAGATATAGACCAATGGAACAGAACAGAGTCCTCAGAAATAATACCACATATCTACAGCCATCTGATATTTTACAACCCTGACAAAAACAAGAAATGGGGAAAAGATTCCCTATTTAATAAATGGTGCTGGGAAAATTGGCTAGTCATAAGTAGAAAGCTGTAAATGGATTCTTTCATTACTCCTTATATGAAAATTAATTCAAGATGGATTAAAGACTTAAATGTTAGACCTAATACCATAAAAATCCTAGAAGAAAACCTAGGTAATACCATTCAGGACATAGGCATGAACAAGGACTTCATTTCTAAAACACAAAAAGCAACAGCAACAAAAGCCAAAATTGACAAATGGGATCTAATTAAACTAAAGAGCTTCTGCACAGCAAAAGAAACTACCATCAGAGTGAACAGGCAACCTACAGAATGGGAGAACATTTTTGCAATCTACTCATCTGTCAAAGGGCTAATATCCAGAACATATAAAGAACTCAATCAAATTTACAAGAAAGAAACCAACAACCCCATCAAAAAGTGGGCAAAGGATATGAACAGACAGTTCTCAAAAGAAGACATTCATACAGCCAACAGACACATGAAAAAATGCTCATCATCACTTGCCATCAGAGAAATGCTAATCAAGACCACAATGAGATACCATCTCACACCAGTTACAATGGCAATCATTAAAAATCAGGAAACAACAGGTGCCGGAGAGGATGTGGAGGAACAGGAATATTTTTACACTGTTGGTGGGACTGTAACCTAGTTCAACCATTGTAGAAAACAGTGTGGCAATTCCTCAAGGATCTAGAACTAGAAGTACCACATGACCCAGCCATCCCATTACTGGGTATATGCCCAAAGGATTATAAATCATATTGCTATAAAGACACATGCACACGTATGTTTATTGGGGCACTATTCACAATAGCAAAGACTTGGAATCAACCCAAATGGCCATCAGTGACAGGCTGGATTAAGAAAATGTGGCACATATACACCATGGAATACTATGCAGCCATAAAAAAGGATGAGTTTGTGTCCTTTGTAGGGACATGGATGCAGCTGGAAATCATCATTCTCAGCAAACTATCACAAGAACAGAAAACCAAACACCGCAAGTTCTCACTCGTAGGTGGAAACTGAACAATGAGATCACTTGGACTCGGGAAGGGGAGCATCACACACCAGGGCCTATTATGGGGAGAGGGCAGGGGGGAGGGATTGCATTGGGAGTTATACCTGATGTAAATGATGAGTTGATGGGTGCTGATGTGTTGATGGGTGCAGCACACCAACATGGCACAAGTATACATATGTAACAAACCTGCACGTTATATATATGTACCCTAGAACTTAAAGTATAATAGAAATAAATAAATAAATAATAAAATGAATATATAATAAGCCAACAAAACAGTTCCCAGGAGTCAGATTTTGAACAGTTTTATTGCAAGGTCTGAAAGTAAACGGTTAATAAACTATTCACATTGATAAAATAACACCAAATATTTATTTTTAAAATAGCATCACACTTTGGTAATTATTTTACATTTTAATAAACATGGATAATCTCTAATTTGATATTAATATGTACTGAGTTTTACTTAGCAAAGAGTAAAAGATATTGTGAGGTGTGTGTATATGTGTACATGTGTGTTTAATTAAACCCAAATTTCAAACTTAAAGCAATTAAGATGCACTCTGAGAAATTGAAACTAAATATCATAGAGGACTTGAGAGTTATGTTATTGCTTAGCCCTTAGGCATGAAAATGTTTACTAGCTGCAGTAGACCTCTATAAGAAATTCAAAGTGTTCGTAGGTATTGAAAGACAATTTAGTGCTCTGCTAATCTACTATTTAATAAGCAATACAATAAGACTGTTATTCAGAGGGGTTTAGAACCAAACCATTTGAGTTACAGTCTGAGTTCTGCAACTTACTGAAAAGGTGACCTTAATCAAACTCATTAATTTTTTGCTTCTCAGTTTTCTCACCTCTAACATAAAGATAAGAATAAAGTTCTCAGGAAGATAGCACTAAAGTACTTAGTAGAGTGCCTGACAAAATACTAACTTCTTAATAAATGTAATATTAATATTATTATCATTAATCAACTGAGAAATTGCAGAGCACAACACAATGTAGGAAGTTAAAAGAAGTGGATTTTGCTCATGGCATCAGTGTTTTAAAAATCAGGTCAACACAGTGCAAGAACTCTGGCAATTCAAAAAGCTAGGGTGACTTCGTTATTTATTTATTTATTTATTTATTTATTTATTTATTTAAATTTGTTTATTATTATTATACTTTGAGTTGTAGGGTACATGTGCATTTCTTACCTCAAAACAACCACACTAGCTCCCCAGCATGGTCTTTAACCAGACTGAAGTATCTACAGTGACAAACATAGAATTCAGAATTTGCATAGCCATAAAGAAAGTTGAAAACCAATTCAAGAAAAAATTTCATAACACAGAGGAGAAAGGAAAAAAAAAAAAAGGCAGATAGGAGGCTGGACTAACTTGCAGATCCCACTAAAGTGGACATAGCAGCGTGTGGAGACTCACATCATGAACTTTTGTTCCAAGAACTACCATAGGAACATACTAGGAAAGCCAAGAGAATCCACAGACCCTTTGAAGGAGATGGATTGCCACTGCAGGCTCCATTGGACAAGCCAAGGAACTGTGAGTCTGCCCTCTTTCTAAGCTGGGAGGCTTGTAATGTGGGGCAAGTTCTCAGCCCTGCTACCTACTGCCTGGAAATTAACTCAGAGCTGTTGAGAGGACGTGGTGAAAGTGAGACCTGCCTTTCGGGTTGCGGGCTGCGTGGGAGCTGAGTAAGGCCTGTGGCTACTGGCTTTCCCTGACTTCCCTGGCAACCTGTGTGACAGAGGAGAGGCAGACATAATCCTGCTGGGAATATAACTCCATTGGCCTGGGAAACACACCCCTATCCCCCACAGCAGCCACAGCAAGCCCTGCCCAAGTCTGAGCTCAGACATACCTAATCCTGCCCGCAACTAATGCTCTTTTTCTACCTGCCCTGGTAGCCAAAGACAAAGGACAAAATCCCTTCGGAGCTCTATGGCCCCACCCATTGCCTGACCCTAGGACAAACTTGTATCCTCCTTATACTACTGCAGCTGAAGCACTCTTAAAAGCCTTACTCCTTGCTGGAAGCCAACCAATACAAAACCATCACACTTAACAAAAACACAACCAAAGACCCTCACAGAGTCCTTTCTGTCTTGCCACCTCTACCAGAGCAGGTGCTGATATCTAAGGCTGAGAGACCTGAAGACAGATCACACGACAGAACTGTTTGCAGCCGCTCCCCAGTGTCAACTGGGAGCCTGGTAGCACCACGGGGTGGCTGGATCCAGAAGAGAAACAACAGTCACTGCAGTTTGGCTGTCAGGAAGCCCCATCCCTAGGAGAAGGGGGAGAGTACTACATCAAGCCATCACTCTATGGGACAAAAGAATCTGAACAGCAGCCCTTGAGCCCCAGATCTTCCCTCTGACATCATCTACCCAAATGAGAAGGAATCAGAAAAACAACTGTGGTAACATGACAAAACAAGTTTCTTTAACACCCCCAAAAGATTGCACTAGCTCACCAGCAATGGATTCAAACCAAGATAAAATCTCTGAATTACTAGAAACAGAATTCAGGTCAGTTATTAAGCTAATCAAGGGAGCACCAGCAAAAGGTAAAGTTCAACTTAAAGAAATAAAAAAAAAAAAAAATGATACAGGCTATGAATGAAAAAATCCCCAGTGAAACAGATTGCATGAATAAATAACAATCACAACTTCTGGAAGTGCACCTGTAGTCCCAGCTACTCAGGAGGCTGAGGCAGGAGAATCGCTTGAACCCAGGAGGCAGAGGTTGCAGGGAGCTGAGATTGTGCCGCTCCACTCCAGCCTGGTGACAGAGTGAGACTTCGTCTCAAAAAAAAAAAAAAGATACAGAATTGCAGAGTGAATAAGAATTCACCACCAACCATATATCTTTTCTCTTCAAGATACTTACCTGACACATACATAAGGACTCACATAAACTTAAGGTAAATGAGTGAAAAAAGATATTCCTTGCAAATGGACACCAAAATGATCAGGAATAGCTATTCTTGTATGAGACAAAATGAACATTATCGGAACAGCAGTTAAAGACAAACAGTGGCATTATATAACGATAAAATGACTAGTCCAACAGGAAAATATCACAATCCTAAATATACATGCACCTAACACTTGAGCTCACAAATTTGTAGACCTAAAAAATGAGATAGATGGCAACACAATAATAATGGGGGACTTCAATACTCCATGAACAGCGCTAGACAGGACATCAAGACAGAAAGTCAACAAAGAACCAATGGACTTAACTATACCTTAGAACAAATGGATTTAACAGACATTTGCAGAACATTCTACCAAACAACTCCAGAATATACGTTCTATTCACCAGCACACGGAACATTCTCCAAACCAGACAATATGATAGGCCACAAAACAAGTCTCAACAAATTTTAAAAAACTGAAATTATATTAAGTACTGTCTCAGACCATAGTGGAATAAAACTGGAAATCAACTCCAAAAGGAGCACTCAAAACCATTCAAATACATGGAAATTAAATAACCTGCTCTTGAATAATCATTGGGTCAACAACAAACTCATGATGAAAATTAAAAAATTCTTTGAACTGAGTGATAATAGTGACACAACCTATCAAAACCTCTGGGATACAGCAAAAGCAGTGCTATGAAGAAAGTTTATAGCACTGAATGCCAACATCAGAAAGTCTGAAAGAGCACAAATAGACAATCTAAGGTCACACCTCAAGGAAGAAGAGTAGCAAGAACAAACCAAACCCAAATCCAGCACAGGAAAAGACAGATCAGAGTAGAACTAAATGAAATTAAAAAAAAAAAAAAAAGATAAATGAAACAAAAAGTTGGTTCTTTGAAAAGCTAAATAAAATTAAGAAACCATTAGCAAGATTAACTAAGAAAAGGGGTGAGAAGTGCCAAATAAGCTCAACGGAAATGAAATGGAAAATATTACAACCAATACCACAAAAATACAAAAGATCATTTAAGGCTACTATGAACACCTTTATGTACATAAACTAGAAAACCCAGAGAAAATGGATAAATTTCTGGAAAAATACAACCCTCCTAGATTAAACCAGGAAGACATAGAAACTCTGAACAGACCAATAACAGTGAGGTTGAAATGATAATTTAAAAGTTAACGACAACAAAACTGTGCAGTACCAGATGGATTCACAGCAGAATTCTCTAAAACATTCAAAGAAGAATTGGTACCAATCCTATTGAGACTACCTCAAAAGATAAAGAGGGATTCCTCCCTAAATTATTCTATGAAGCCATTATCACCCTAATACCAAAACCAGGAAAGGACATTACAAATAAAGAAAACTACAGACCAACATCCCTGATGAACATAGATGCAAAAATTCTCAACAAAATGCCAGATAACTGAATCCAACAACATATCAAAAAGATAATAAAACATAATGAAGTAGGTTTCATACCAGGGAAGCAGGGATGGTTTATCATACACAAGTCAATAAATGTGATACATCACATAGAATTAAAAACAAAAAGTATATGATCGTCTCAAGAGATGCAGAAAAGCATTTGACAAAATCCAGCATCACTTTATGATTAAAACCCTCAGCAAAATCAGCATAGAAGGGACATACCTTAAGGTAATAAAAGCCATCTATAACAAACCCACAACAAACATTATACTGAACGGGGAAAAGCTGAAAGCATTCCTCTTGAGAACTGGAACAAGACAAGAATGCCCACTTCTGCCACTTCTGTTCAACATAGAACTGGAAGTCCTAGTCAGAGCAATCAGATAGGAGAAAAAAAATGGTATCCAAATCGGTAAAGAAGAAGTCAAACTGTAGCTGACTGCACAAGATATGTTCGTATACTTACAAAAACCTACTGACTCATCCAAAAAGCTCCTAGAACTGGTAAATGAATTCAGTAAAGTTCAGGATACAAAATAATGTACAAAAATCAGTAGCCCTGCTATACACCAACAGCAACCAAGCTAGAATCAAATCAAGAACTCAACTCCTTTTATAATTAGCTGCAAAAATAAAATAAAATATAAAATAAAATAGGAATATATTTAACCAAGGAGGTGAAAAATCTCACAAGGAAAAACTACAAAACACTTCTAAAAATTATCATCGATGACACAAACAAATGGAAACACATCCCATGGTCATGATGAGTAGAATCAATATTGGGAAAATGACCATAATGCCAAAAACAATCTACAAATTCAATGCAATTCCCATCAAAATACCACTATCATTCTTCATGCAACTAGGAATAAAATCTTAAAATTCATATATAACCAAAAAAGAGGCCACATTGCCAAAGCAAGACAAAGCAAAAAGAACAAATCTTGAGGCATTACATTACCTGATTTCAAACTACACTATAAAGTCATAGTCACCAAAACCAGATGATATAATGACAGAAATATAGACCAATGGAACAGAATAGGGAACCCAGAAATAAAGCCAAATACTTTAAGTCAACTGATTTCAACATAGCAACAAAAACGTAAAGCGGGGAAAGGACACCCTATTCAGTAAATGGTGCTGGGATAATTGGCAAGCCACATGTAGAAGAATGAAACTGGATCCTCATCTCTCAACTTATACAAAAAATCAACTCAAGATAGATCAAAGACTTAAATATAAGACCTGAACCACAAAAATTCTAAAAGATAACATTGGGGGAAAAAAAAAAAAAAAAAAAAAACCTTCCAGACATTGGCTTAGGCAAAGACTTCATGACCAAGAACCCAAAAACAAATACAACAAAAACAAAAATAAATACATGGGATTAAATTAAACTAAAAAGCTTTGGCACACCAAAAGAAATAATCAGCAGAGTAAACAGATAACTCAGAGAATGGGATAAAATCTTTGCAATGTATACATCTGTCAAAGGAATGATATCCAGAATCTACATGGAATTCAAACAAAACAGCAAGAAAAAAATAAACAATCCCATGAGAAATTGTGCTAAAGACATGGATAGCCAATTCTCAAAAAAAAATGGCCAACAAACGTATGAAAAAAATGCTCAAAATTACTAATGATCAGAGAAATTCAAATCAAAACCAAAATGTGATCCCACCTTACTTTTACAAGAATAGCCATAATCAAGAAATCACAAAATAATGATGTTGGTGTGGATGTGGTGAAAATGAAACACTTTTACACTGTTTGTAAGAATGTAAACTAGTACAACCACTATGGAAAATAACGTGAGGATTCCTTAACTAAAAGTAGATCTACCATTTGATCAAGCAATACTACTCCTGGGTATCTACCCACAGGAAAATAAGTCATTATATGAAAAAGATACTTGCAAATGCATGCTTACAGCAGCACAATTTGCAATTACAAAAGCATGGAACCAGTCCAAATGCCCATCAATCAATGACTGAATAAAGAAAATGTGTATATACCTCATGAAATACTACTCAGCCATAAAAAGGAATGAAACAATGGCATTCACAGCAATCTGGATGGAATTGGAGACCATTATTCTAGTGCAGTAACTCAGGAATGGAAAACCAAACATCATATGTTCTCACACATAAGTGGGAGCTAAGCTATGAGGATGCAAAGGCATAAGAATTATATCACGGACCTTGGGAACTTAGGAGAAAGGGTGGGAGGCGGGTGAGGGATAAAAGACTACACATTGGGTACAGTGTACACTGCCTGGGTGATGGGTACCCCCAAATCTCAGAAATCACCACTAAATCACTTATGTACAAAAAATTTTTAAACTTTTTAGAAGCCTTTAGGAACTAAAAAAAAAAAAAAAAAAAAAAAAAAAATTTCATAATACAATTGGAAGTATTACCAGCAAAACAGACCAACTTGAGGAAAGAATCTCAGAGCTTGATTATGGCTTCTTTCAATCAGCTAAGTCAGACAGACAAACATAAAAACATAAACAAAATCTCCCATAAATATGGGATTATGTAAACGGACCAAACCTGTGACTCACGAGGGTCCCTGAAAAAGAGGAAGAGAGAGCAAGCAATTTGGAAAACCAATTTGAGCATATTCTCTACAAAAATATCTCCAACCTTGCTAGAGAGGTCAACATACAAATTCAGGAAATTCAGAGAATCCCTGTGAGATACCATACAAGACAAACATCCCCAAGACACATAGTCATCAAGTTCTCCAAGGTCAAAGCAGAAGAAAAAATATTAGCTGCAGAAAGAGAGTAGGGGCAGGACACCTACAAAGGAAATCCCATCAAGCTAACAGAGGACCTTTCAGTAGAAATGCTACAAGCCAGAAGAGATTAGGGGCCTATCTTCAGCATTAAAACTTTTATTTTAAGTTCAGGGATATATGTTAAGGTTTATTACATAGGTAAACATGAGTCATGGAGGTTTGTTGTGCAGATTATTTCATCACCCAGGTATTAGGCCAATAGTTATTTTTCCTGATCCTTTCCCTCCTCCCACCCTTCACCCTCCAAAGGACTCCAGTGTGTGTTGTTCCCCTCTATGTATCCGTGTGTTTTCATCATTTAGCTCCCACTTATAAATGACAGCAGGTTGTATTTGGTTTTCTGTTCCTCCATTAATTTGTTAAGGATAACGCCCTCCAGCTCCATCCACGTCCTTGCAAAGGATCTCATTCTTTTTAGGACTGCATAGTATTCCATGTTGCATATGTACCACATTTCTTTATCCAGTCTATCATTGGATATCATTTATCCAGCCTATCTTTGATGGGAATTTAGGCTGATTCTATGTCTTTGCTATTGTGAAGAGTGTTGCAATGAACATATACATGCATGTGTTTATAATAGAATAATTTATATTCCTTTTGGTTTATACCCAGTAATAGGGTTGTTGGGCCAAATGGTATTTCTGTCTTTAGGGCTTTGAGGAGTCACTACACCGTCTTCCACAATGACTGAACTAATTTACACTCCCACCAACAGTGTATAAGCATTACTCTTTCTCCACAACCTCCCAGCATCTGTTATTTTTTTGACTTTCTAATAGTAGTCATTCTAATTGGCGTGAGATGGAATCTTATTGTGGTTTTGATTTGTGTTTCTCTAAAGATCAGTGGTGTTGAGCTTTTTTGCATGATTATTGACCACATGTATGTCTTATTTTGAAAAGTGGCTGTTCATGCTCTTTGCCCACTTTTTAATGAGTTTTTTTTTTCTTGTAAATTTGTTTAATTTCCATATAGACACTGGATACCAGACCTTTATCAGATGCATCTTTTGCAAAATTTTCTCCCTTTCTGTAGGTTGTCTGTTTACTCTGTTGATGGTTGCTTTTGCTTTGTGGAAGTTCTTTAGTTTAATGATACCCTTTGTGTCAATTTTTGCTTTTGTTGCAATTGCTTTAGGCATCTTTGTCATGAAATCTTTGCCAGTGCCTATGTCCTGAATGGTATTGCTTAGGTTGTCTTCCAGGGTTTTCATAGTTTTGCATTTTACATTTAAGTCTTTAATTCATTTTGGGTTAATTTTTATATATGGCATAAGGATGAGCTCCAGTTTTAATCTTCTACATATGGCTATCCAGTTATCCCATCACCATTTACTGAATAGAAAACCCTTTTCCCACTGCTTGTTTTTGTCAGATTAATCAAAGATCAGATATTTGAAGGTGTTCAGACGTATTTCTGGGTTCTCTATTCTGTTCAGTTGGTCTATATATCTGTTCCTATACCAGTACCATGTTTTTTTGGTTACTGTAGCCCTGTAGTATATTTTCAAGTCAGGGAACGTAATGCTTACAGCTTTGTTCTTATTGCTTAACTTATTGCCATGGCTATTCTGACTTTTTTTTGGTTCCATAGGAATTTTAAAGTAGGTTTTTTTATAGTTATTTGCAATTTCTAAATAGTAGTTTAATAGAAATATCATTAAATCTATAAATTCCTTTGGGCAATATGGTCATTTTAATGACGCTCATTCTTCCTATCCATGAGAATAAAATGTTTTTCCATTTGCTTATGCTATGTCTGATATCTTTGAGCAGTGTTTTGCAGTTCTTTTGTAGAGATCTTTCACCTCCAAAGTTAGCTGTATCTCTAGGTATTTTATTCTTTTTGTGGCAATTGTGTATTAGAATTTGTTCCTAATTTGGCTCTCAACTTGACTGCTGTTAATGTATAGAAATGCTATTGATTTTTGCACATTGATTTTGTATCCTGAGACTTTGCTAAAGTTATTTATCAGCTCAAGAAACTTTGTGGCTGAGACAATAGGGTTTTCTAACATTGGGCAATGTCATCTGCAAAGATGGTTTGACTCCCTCTCTTCCTATTTAGATGCCTTTATTTCTTTCTCTTGCTTGATTGCCCTGGCCAGGACTTCCAATACTTTGTTGAATGGGAATAGTGAGAGAGAGCATACTTGTCTTGAGCCAGTTTGCAAGGAGAATGTTTCTAGTTATTGCCCATTCAGTATGATGTTGGATGTGGGTTTGCCATATATAGCTCTTACTATTTTGAGGTATGTTCCTTCAATACCTAGTTTATTGAGAGTTTTTAATATGAATGAATGTTGAATTGTATCAAAAGCTTTTTCTGCTTCCATTGAAATGATTATGTGGTTTTTTTTGTCTTTAGTTCTATTTATGTAATGAATTACATTTACTGATTTGTGTATGTTGAACCAACCTTGTGTCCCAGGGATAAAGCCTGTTTGATTCTGGTGGATAAGCTTTTTGATGTGCTGCTGAATTTGGCTTGCCAGTGTTTCATTGAGGATTTTTGCATCGATGTTCCTCAAGGATATTGGCCTGAAGTTTTCTTTTTTTCCTTCTATGTTTGCCAGGTTTGGGTATCAGGATGATACTGACCATATAGAATGAGTTAGGGAGGAGGCTTTCCTCCTCAATTTTTTGGAACGGTTTCAGTAGGGCTAGTACCAACTCTTCCTTTTACATCTGGTAAAATTCAGCTGTGAATCCATCTGGTCCTGGGCTTTTTTTTTTTTTTTTTTTGGTTGGTAAGCCACTTATTTCTGCCTCAATTTCATAGTTTGTTATTGTTCTGTTCAAGGATTCAATATTTTCCTGGTTCAGTCTTGAGAGGGTGTATATGAACAGGAATGTATCCATTTCTTCTGGATTTTTTAGTTCATGTGTACAGAGGTGTTCATAATATTTTCTGATTGTTGTTTGTATTTCTGGGGGTCAGTGGTAATATCTCCCTTCGTGTTTCTGATTGTGTTTATTTGAATCTTCTCTCTTTTCTTTTCTTCTTTATTAGTCTAACTAGTGGTCTTTTTTATTAATATTTTAAATAACAGCTCCTGGATTTGTTGATCTTTTGCATGGTTTCTGGCATCTCAGTCTTCTTCAGTACAGCTCTGATTTTGGTTATTTCTTGTCTTCTGCTAGCTTTAGGATTTGTTTGTTCCGTTCTTTAGGTCTTTTAATTATGATGTTAGGTTGTTAACTTGAGATCTTTCTAACTTTTTGATGTTGGCATTTATTGCTATAAATTTCCTGCTTACCACTGTCTTATTTGTGACCTAGAGACTTTGTACATTGTCTCTTTGTACTCATTAGTTTCAAGAACTTCTTGATTTCTGCCTTAATTTCATTGTTTACCCAAGAGTCATTCAGTAACAGGTTGTTCAATTTCCATGATTAGAATTTCTTTTCTTTAAGAATGTTGAATATTGGTCCGCAGTCTCTTCTGTTTTGTAGGGTTTCTGCTGAGAGGTCTTCTGTTAGTCTGATGGGCTTCCCTTTGTATGTGACCTGTCCTTTCTCTCTAGTTGCCTTTAACATTTTTTCTTCCATTTTGACCTTGGAGAATCTGATGATTATGTGTCTTAGGGATGATCTTTTTGTGAAGTATCTTACTGGGCTTCTCTGCATTTTCTGAATTTGAATGTTAGCCTCTCTAGTTAAGTTGGGGAAACTCTCCTGAAAATATACTGAAATATGTTTTACAAGTTGGTTCCATTTTCCCCATCTCTTTCATGTATACAAATCATTCATAGATTCAGTCTCCTTACATAATCCCATATTTTTCATAGCTTTTGTTCATTCCTTTTTATTCTTTTTTCTCTATTCTTGTCTCCCTGTCTTATTTAAGAAAAACAGTCTTTAAGCTCCGAGATTCTTTCCTCTGCTTTATCTATCCTGCTATTAATATTTGTGACTGTATTATGAAATTTTTTTATATAATTAATATTTGTGACTGTATTATATAATTTTTAGCTCTATAGGGTCAGTTATGCTCTTCTCTATACCAGTTATTTTGTCTGTCAGTTCCTGCAATGTTTTATCATGATTTTTGGCTTCCTTGAATTGGATTACAACATATTCCTGTAGCTCAGTGAACTTTGTACGTACCCCTATCCTGAATTCTACTTCTGTCATTTCAGCCATCTTCAGCCTCAGTCTTGTTCCAAAACCTTGGTAAAGAGGTGATGCAGTCATTTGGAGGAAAGAAGGCACTCTGGCTTTTTTAGTTTTCAGCATTCTTGCACTGATTCTTTCTCATCTTTATGGGCTTATCGATCTTCAATCTTTGAGGCTGCTGACCTTGGATTTTTTTTCTTTTATCCTATTTGATGACTTTGAGGGTTTGATTGTGGCATAAGGTGGATTCAGTAGACTGGCTTCATTTGGTGGAGG
This sequence comes from Theropithecus gelada, assembly GCF_003255815.1. Classification (NCBI taxonomy): domain Eukaryota; kingdom Metazoa; phylum Chordata; class Mammalia; order Primates; family Cercopithecidae; genus Theropithecus; species Theropithecus gelada. The sequence continues at coordinate 44,173,748 of NC_037673.1, read as the reverse complement.
TTTTAGCATTCCACTCCCAACTCCTGGACTGCATGCTCTAACTCTTGGGGACTCGTGTTGGGCCCCAACTTTATTCTCTGGATCTTAAAGGTTTAGATCCAGAGTGGGATCTGCACTAGTGGGAAAGGGCATTCAGGAGCAGGAGGGCCCCTGCTGGACACTGTGTGTGCTGTTGCACTAAAGGTGGTGTTAGCTTGGAGTATGGTGTGGCCTGATGCAAGTTTAGGTGCCTCCCTGTGCTCCGTAAGTGGAAGTGATTGCCCAGGGTGTGGGAGGATCCTCTGTCTTCTGCCTGGCATTAGGACAAGGGTAGGGCACTGGTGGGTGCAGGACTTGCTGGCTCTGTGCCTGCCAAGACTACGTCTGCAATGGTGGTCAACAGGAGTGGGGCAGTGTACTACATTCCTGCATGCTGACAGGGAAAGTAAAGCAAAACCTGCCTGTACAGTTACATGCCAGCAAAATGATGTGGGGACTTGCTATGGGTTTGGGAGAAGCTGTAGTATAAAAAGGGAAGGCGTGAGCTGGTGCATGGCCATAAGGGCTGCCATACTGGACCTCTCCACTGGTCAGGCACAGTCTGCTATCATAGAAGCTGTACTGTATGCCCCAGGGCACCTTGAACGCCCCTGTAAGTGGACATGGCCAGGTTGGGGCCCTGTTAGATGCCAGTGGACCATGGAGCGCTCTGGTCTGACCAACCTCATCTGATGTGCTAGACCACCTTGCAGAGTTCAAGTCCAACAGTTCACCTAGGGCTAAACATCTCCAATGGGAGCAAGTTGAACCTAGAAGGATGACCGTTCCTGGCCACACTCCACTAAAGAAAGATGCAGCTCCAAACCAAACCCTCTGGGGTCCACATCAGCTGGCTTGCTGCCCCAATACTTTGCTTGTTTCCTGGGGACTCCACCCCAGATAGATGTGGGTCAGCAATCACTCAGTAAAATCAACCTAAGATGGAAGGTTCTAGCCAAGGGTTCCCTGTCTGGTGACAATGAGTAGAGGGTGTATGGAACCTCCATGGGAGGTGGATGGGCCTCCTCTGCTTGGGTCAACTTCAGCTTGTTGGAGGTGTAGATGAGGCACTTAAGGTCTTTGCTCCTTTATTAGTCTGAGGGTAACAAAAACAGTTACAGTTTCTCTTCACGGGCAATGGAAGATAGGTTTTCAGTTGCTTCTGGAGGTTCCCTGTCCAGGGAATTGCCAAGTTGCTACTGGCTTGATAGCTCTGGTCAGGGGTGGCTAGAGGCCCAGGCCTGGAGGACCTGCCTGGTGAGGAGATATGGGAATGGGCACACATGTAACAGTCTAGCCACTTTTTTGTAGGGCTGCTGTGGTATGCTGATGGTCTGGTCTAGTCTCTAGTTGCCTCAGATTTTCAAGTACCTGGTGTTGTCGCCAGTGACAGCTGTGAAACAGCAAAAACGGCAGCATGCCTCTCCCTTTGGGAGCTCAATCTCAGGGAGGTATGGACCTATTGCCAGCCCAAACGCACCTGTAGGAGGTGGCTTGAGGTCTCTATTGGGAGGTTCTACCCAGTGATGATGAATCGGATCAGGGACCTGCTTTAAAAAGCAGTCAGGCCACATTTTCACAGAGCAGCTGTGCTATGCTGGGGTACTGCCTCTGCCCCCAATTACTTTGGACTTTCCAAAGCCCAAAGGCTGGAATGGCTAAGTTGCCCAAACAGCAAAGATGTCAGCCCATCCCCCCCACACATGCAAGGAGCTCTGTCCCAGGGAGGTTTCATATCTCTATAGACAGGAGGACACTGATCCAGGTGGCTGGAGGCCCCAGTTGTGCTGTGTTGAGGTATCACCTCTGCCCTCAGTCAGCTTGGAGTCTCCTAAGCCTGAAGGTTGGAATGGTTAAGTCACCCAAACAGCAAAGATGGCAGCCCACCAATCACCCTGGGAGCTCCATCTCAGAGAGATGTAATGCTGCTACTGGTGGCTGGCTGGAATTCCCAGACAGTGGGTCTTATCTTGTAAGGTGCCATGGAAGTGGGGTCTGCAGACTGTTGCTTCTTGGCCTCCTGGATTTAGCCTCTTCCTAAGGGTATGTATGAGGGTCTAATCTCCTGCTTTGCTGGAGCTGAAGCTGCTTTTGCCAGGATGCCCAGAAACCTTGAGTATCTAAAACTCCTTGGTCTCTGCACGTGGCTGAGTGGCTGCTCTGCCAAGACTTCACATAGCTCTGTGTCAGACTGAAGGCCTTGGTGAAGTAAGTTCATGAATGAGAGGATCTCCTGACCTAAAGGTTGCAATGATCCATGAGAGAAGCATGGGTTTCCAGGGTTGCACATTCGCTCACCACTTCCCTAGGTGAGGGAGGTTCCCCTGGCTCTGTCATTCCAGATGGGTCATCATTCTCCCTCACTTTTCTCCATTCTCTTTGGGTCGAGTTGTTTCCTTTATTATTCCCAATGTTAGTAGCTGGATGTTTCAGTTGAAGGTGCTGTATTTACTTACCCCTTCTGTTTCTCTCCATAAGAGCAACACACACTAGCTGCTTGTAATTGGCCATCTGGACCACCTCCTTTAAATTTGGAATTTTTAAAGAAAAGATATTCCAACTAAAAATTTAATATCCAACCAAACTAAGCTTCATAGCAAAGGAGAAATAAAATCCTTTTCAAACAAGCAAATGCTAAGGGAATTTTATTTAACCATTAAACCTGTCTTATAAGAGGCCCTAAAGGGAGTGCTAATCATGGAAATGAAAGATCATTACTGGCCACCACAAAAACATACTTAAGTTCATAATCCATTGACACTATAAAGTAACTACATAATCAAATCTTCATAACAACAAAATGACAGGATCGAATCCATACATATCAATATTAACTTTGATTATAAATGGGCTAAATGTTTATTAAAAGACAAAGAGTAGCAAGTTGGATAAATAAGTAAGACCCGACTGTATGCTGTCTTCAAGAGACCTGTGTCATATTCACTGACACAAATAGGCTCAAAGTAAAATGGTGGAGAAAAATCTATCAAACAAATGGAAAACAAAAAGAGCAGGGGTTGCTATTGTTACTTCAGACAAAACGGACTTTAAACCAACAATGATCAAACAAGACAGAGGAACATTATATAGTGATAAAGACTTCAATTCAATAAAAAGACTTAACTATCCTAAATATATACACACCCAACACTGGAGCACCCAGATTCATAAAACAAGCGCTTAGAGACTTATGAAGAGACTAGATAACCATACAATAATAGTAGGAGACTTGAACACTCCACTAACAGCATTAGACAGATCATTGAGACAGAAAGCCAACAAAGATATGCAGGATCTACACTTGACACTTGACCAAATGGATCTAACAGACAACTATAGAACAATCCCCTCAACAACAGCAGAATACACATTCTTCTCATCTGCACATGGTACATGCACTAAAGTTGACTGCACCCTTGGCCATAAAGCAATTTTCAACAAATTCCAAAAAACTGAAATTATACCAACCACCCTTTCAGATCACGTAATAAAAATAGAAATCATACCAAGATCTCTCTAAACCACATAATTACATGGAAATTTAACACCTGCTTCTGAACAACTTTGGGATAAGCAATAAAATTAGGGTAGGACTAAGAAATTGTTTGAAACTCATGAAAGTAAAAACACAGCATATCAGAGTCTCTTGGACACTAAAGCAGTGTTAAGAGAAAGTAATAGTGCTAAACATCCACATCAGATAGTTAAAATAATCTCAAATTAACAACAAAGAAGAGCTATAAAAACAAGAGCAAAGCAACACCAAACCTAGCAGGAGAAAATAACCAAATTCAGAGCTGAACTGAATAAAATTGAGATGCAAATAAAATCATACAAAAGATTAACAAAACCAATAGTTGGGATTTTTTTAAGGTTGATATTCTACTAGCTAGACTAATAAAGAAAAAAGGGAAAAGATGCCAATAAACGTAATCAGAAATAACAAAGGACTTCATATCAGAGACCCCACAGAAATACAAAAAACCATCAGAGACTATTATGAACACCTCTATACACACGAACTTGAAAAGCTAGAAGAAAATGATAAATTCCTTGAAACAAACAACCTCCTGGATTGAACCGTAAAGAAACTGAAACTCCAAACTGATCAGTAACAAGTTCTTAAATTGAATCAGTAAAAAAGAGCCTACCAATCAGAAAAAGCCCTGGCAGATGAATTCACAGCTGATTTCTACCAGATGTATAGAGAAAAGCTGATAAAAGTCCTACTGAAACTATTCCCAAGAAGTGAGGAAGAGGGATTTATCCCTAACTTATTCTATGAGTCTGATAACAAAACCTAGCAGAGATACAATGAAAAAAGAAAATTTCAAGCCAGTATCTGTAATAAATGCACATGCAAAATCCTCAAAAAAAGAAAAAAAAAAAAAACTAGCAAACTGAATCCAGCAGCACATCAAACAGTGAACCCACTGCAATCAAGTAGGCTTTATTCATGGGATGCAAGGTTGGTTCAACATACACAAATCAATAAATGCAATTCACCACAGACAGAACCAAAAATAAAACCACATGATTATCGCAACAGATACATAAAAGACTTTTAATAAAATTCAATACCCTTAAAGTTAAAAACCCTTAACAAATTAAGAAATAAAGGAACATACCTCAAAATAATAAGAGCAATTGAAAAATCCACAGTCAACATCATACTGAATGGAGAAAGCTGGAACCACTCCCCTTGAGATTTGTAATAAGACAAGAATGCCCACTCTCACCACTCCTATTCAACATACTACTGGAAGTGCTACCCACAACAATCAGGCAGAAGAAAGACATAAAAGGCATCCAAATGAAAAGAGAGAAAGCCAAATTATGTCTCTTCACAGAAGATATTATTCCATATTGAGAAATGCACATGCCCTGCCAAAGAATCAAAGATCTAATAAACAACTTCAGCAAAGTTTCAAGATACAAAATAAGTGTAGAAAAATGTATAGTATTTATGTACACCAATAACATCCAATCTTAGAGTTAAATCAAGGATGCAATACCATTTCTAATAGCCACTGATATGGTATGGCTCTGTGTCACCACCCAAATCTCATCTTGAATTGTAATCTCCATATGTTGGGGGAGGGACCACATGTGAGGTAATTACATCATTGGGGCTGTTCCCCCATGCTGTTCTCATGATAGTGAGTGAGTTCTCAAGACATCTGATGGTTTTATAAGGGCCTCTTCCCACTTCACTCTGCACTTCTATCTCCTGTCACCATGTGAAGGACATGGTTGCTTCCCCTTTCAACATGGTTGTAAGTTATCTGAGACCTTCCCAGCTATGTAGAACTGTGAGTCAATTTAACCTCTTTTCTTTATAAATTACCCAGTCTCCAGTAGTTCTTTACAGCAGTGTAAGAAGGAAGTAATACAGCCACAAATAGAATAAAAAACCTAGAAATACAGCTAAACAGGGAGGTGAAAGATTTCTACAAAGAATTACAAAGCACTGCTGAAAGAAATCAGAATAACATAAATAAATGGAAAAAATATTCCATGCTTATGAATAGAAAGAATCAATATTGTTAAAGTGGTCATAGTGCCCCAAGCAGTTTACAGATACAATGCTATTTGTATCAAACTACCAACACCAATTTTCACAGAATTAGCAAAAACTATTTTAAAATTCATATAGAACCAGAAAAAATCCTGAATAGCCAAAGCAATCCTAAGCAAAAAGAAGAAAACAGGAGGTATCATACTACCTGATTTTATGCTATACTATAAGACTGCAGTAACCAAAGCAGCATGGTATTGGTACAAAAACAGATAAACAGATAAACTAATGGAACATGTTGGAGAGCCCAGAAATAAAGCCATGCACCTGCAATTACCTGATCTTCAAAAAAGACAACAATAACAAGGAATGGAGAAAGGTCTCCCTATTCGATCAGTGGTGTTAGGATAGCTGGATAGCCATATGCAGAAGATTGAACCCTGGATCCCTTCCTTCCACAATACATAAAATTCAACTTCAAGATGTATTGAGGATTTAAATGTAAAACAAAAACTATAAAAATCTTACAAGAAAACCTAGGAAATACCATCTGGACATAGCCCTTGGCAAAGATTTGATGACAAAGGTTCCAAAAGCAATTGAAACAAATGCAAAAATTGACAAGGGAGACCTAATAAACAAAAGCTTCTGCACAAAGAAACTATCAACAGAGTAAAGAGACTACAGAAAGGGAGAAAATATTTGCAAACTATGTATCTAACAAAGGCCTAATATCCAGAATCTATAAGGAACTGAAACAAATCAACAAGCAAAATCAAATAATCCCACTTGAAAATGGGCAAAGGACATGAATAGGCACTTCTCAGAAGAAGATGTACACACATTCTACAAACATATGAAAAAATACTCAGCATCACTAACTGTAAGAGAAATGTAAATCAAAACCACAATGCGATAGAATCTCACACCTGTCAGAATAACTCTTGTTAAACAGTCAAAAAATAACAGATAGTGGCAAGATTGTGGAGAAAAGGGAATGGTTACATACTGTTGGTGGGAATGTAAACTAGTTCAGCTACTGTGGAAAGTAGTCTGAAGATTTCTCAAAGAACTTAGAATTACCATTCAATATGGCAACCTCATTACTGGATATACAGTCAAAGGAATATAAATGATTCTAACATAAAGACACATGTATGCACATGTATGTTCATAACAGCACTATTCACAATAGGAAAGATATGGAATCAACTTAACTGCCCACCAGCTGTGGATTGGATAAAGAAAATGTAGTACATATACACCATGGAACACTATGCAGTCATAAAAAGCAAAAAATCGAAGATGGCCGAATAGGAACAGCTCCAGTCTCCAACTCCCAGCGCCAGCGACACAGAAGACTGGTGATTTCTGCATTTTCAACTGAGGTACTGGGTTCATCTCACTGGGGAGTGCCGGACGATCGGTGCTGGTCAGCTGCTGCAGCCCGACCAGCGAGAGCTGAAGCAGGGCGAGGCATTGCCTCACCTGGGAAGCGCAAGGGGGAAGGGAATCCCTTTTCCTAGCCAGGGGAACTGAGACACACAACACCTGGAAAATCGGGTAACTCCCACCCCAATATTGAACTTTAAGCAAACAGGCACACCAGGAGATCATATCCCACACCTGGCCGGGAGGGTCCCACGCCCACGGAGCCTCCCTCATTGCTAGCACAGCAGTCTGTGATCTACCGGCAAGGCAGCAGCCAGGCTGGGGGAGGGGCGCCCGCCATTGCTGAGGCTTAAGTAGGTAAACAAAGCTGCTGGGAAGCTCCAACTGGGTGGAGCTCACAGCAGCTCAAGGAAACCTGCCTGTCTCTGTAGACTCCACCTCTGGGGACAGGGCACAGCTACACAACAACAACAACAACAACAAAAAAGCAGCAGAAGCCTCTGCAGACGCAAACGACTCTGTCTGACAGCTTTGAAGAGAGCAGTGGATCTCCCAACACGGAGGTTGAGATCTGAGAAGGGACAGACTGCCTGCTCAAGTGGGTCCCTGACCCCTGAGTAGCCTAACTGGGAGACATCCCCCACTAGGGGCAGTCTGACACCCCACACCTCACAGGGTGAAGTATACCCCTGAGAGGAAGCTTCCAAAGCAAGAATCAGACAGCTACACTCGCTGTTCAGAAATATTCTATCTTCTGCAGCCTCTGCTGCTGATACCCAGGCAAACAGGGTCTGGAGTGGACCTCAAGCAATCTCCAACAGACCTACAGCTGAGGGTCCTCACTGTTAGAAGGAAAACTATCAAACAGGAAGGACACCTACACCAAAACCCCATCAGTACATCACCATCATCAAAGACCACAGGCAGATAAAACCACAAAGATGGGGAAAAAGCAGGGCAGAAAAGCGGGAAATTCAAAAAATAAGAGCACATCTCCCACGGCAAAGGAGCGCAGCTCATCGCCAGCAACGGATCAAAGCTGGACGGAGAATGACTTTGACGAGATGAGAGAAGAAGGCTTCAGTCCATCAAATTTCTCAGAGCTAAAGGAGGAATTACGTACCCAGCGCAAAGAAACTAAAAATCTTGAAAAAAAAGTGGAAGAATTGACGGCTAGACTGATTAATGCAGAGAAGGTCATAAACGAAATGAAAGAGATGAAAACCATGACACGAGAAATACGTGACAAATGCACAAGCTTCAGTAACCGACTCGATCAACTGGAAGAAAGAGTATCAGCGATTGAGGATCAAATGAATGAAATGAAGCGAGAAGAGAAACCAAAAGAAAAAAGAAGAAAAATAAATGAACAAAGCCTGCAAGAAGTATGGGATTATGTAAAAAGACCAAATCTACGTCTGATTGGGGTGCCTGAAAGTGAGGGGGAAAATGGAACCAAGTTGGAAAACACTCTTCAGGATATCATCCAGGAGAACTTCCCCAACCTAGTAGGGCAGGCCAACATTCAAATCCAGGAAATACAGAGAACGCCACAAAGATACTCCTGGAGAAGAGCAACTCCAAGACACATAATTGCCAGATTCACCAAAGTTGAAATGAAGGAAAAAATCTTAAGGGCAGCCAGAGAGAAAGGTCGGGTTACCCACAAAGGGAAGCCCATCAGACT
>NC_037673.1:44156688-44160133 GCF_003255815.1 Theropithecus gelada | reverse complement strand
TAATTGGAAGTAAAGCACTCCTCAGCAAATGTACAAGAACAGAAATTATAACAAACTGTCTCTCAGACCACAGTGCAATCAAACTAGAACTCAGGACTAAGAAACTCAATCAAAACCGCTCAACTACATGGAAACTGAACAACCTGCTCCTGAATGACTACTGGGTACATAACGAAATGAAGGCAGAAATAAAGATGTTCTTTGAAACCAATGAGAACAAACATACAACATACCAGAATCTCTGGGACACATTTAAAGCAGTGTGTAGAGGGAAATTTATAGCACTAAATGCCCACAAGAGAAAGCAGGAAAGATCTAAAATTGACACTAACATTGCAATTAAAAGAACTAGAGAAGCAAGAGCAAACACATTCCAAAGCTAGCAGAAGGCAAGAAATAACTAAGATCAGAGCAGAACTGAAGGAGATAGAGACACAAAATACCCTCCAAAAAATCAATGAATCCAGGAGTTGGTTTTTTGAAAAGATCAACAAAATTGACAGACCACTAGCAAGACTAATAATGAAGAAAAGAGAGAAGAATCAAATCGACGCAATTAAAAATGATAAAGGGGATATCACCACCGACCCCACAGAAATACAAACTACCATCAGAGAATACTATAAACACCTCTACGCAAATAAACTGGAAAACCTAGAAGAAATGGATAATTTCCTGGACACTTACACTCTTCCAAGACTAAACCAGGAAGAAGTTGAATCCCGGAATAGACCAATAGTAGGCTCTGAAATTGAGGCAATAATTAATAGCCTACCAACCAAAAAAAGTCCAGGACCAGATGGATTCACAGCTGAATTCTACCAGAGGTATAAGGAGGAGTTGGTACCATTCCTTCTGAAACTATTCCAATCAATAGAAAAAGAGGGAATCCTCCCCAACTCATTTTATGAGGCCAACATCATCCTGATACCAAAGCCTGGCAGAGACACAACAAAAAAAGAGAATTTTAGACCAATATCCCTGATGAACATCGATGCAAAAATCCTCAATAAAATACTGGCAAACAGGATTCAGCAACACATCAAAAAGCTTATCCACCATGATCAAGTGGGCTTCATCCCTGGGATGCAAGGCTGGTTCAACATTCACAAATCAATAAACATAATCCAGCATATAAACAGAACCAAAGACAAGAACCACATGATTATCTCAATAGATGCAGAAAAGGCTTTTGAAAAAATTCAACAGCCCTTCATGCTAAAAACACTCAATAAATTCGGTATTGATGGAACGTACCTCAAAATAAAAAGAGCTATTTATGACAAACCCACAGCCAATATCATACTGAATGGGCAAAAACTGGAAGCATTCCCCTTGAAAACTGGCACAAGACAGGGATGCCCTCTCTCACCACTCCTATTCAACATAGTGTTGGAAGTTCTGGCTAGGGCAATTAGGCAAGAGAAAGAAATCAGGGGTATTCAGTTAGGAAAAGAAGAAGTCAAATTGTCCCTGTTTGCAGATGACATGATTGTATATTTAGAAAACCCCATTGTCTCGGCCCAAAATCTCCTTAAGCTGATAAGCAACTTCAGCAAAGTCTCAGGATACAAAATTAATGTGCAAAAATCACAAGCATTCTTATACACCAATAACAGACCAACACAGAGCCAAATCATGAATGAACTTCCATTCACAATTGCTTCAAAGAGAATAAAATACCTAGGAATCCAACTTACAAGGGATGTAAAGGACCTCTTCAAGGAGAACTACAAACCACTGCTCAGTGAAATAAAAGAGGACACAAACAAATGGAAGAACATACCATGCTCATGCATAGGAAGAATTAATATCGTGAAAATGGCCATACTGCCCAAGGTAATTTATAGATTCAATGCCATCCCCATCAAGCTACCAATGAGTCTCTTCACAGAATTGGAAAAAACTGCTTTAAAGTTCATATGGAACCAAAAAAGAGCCCGCATCTCCAAGACAATCCTAAGTCAAAAGAACAAAGCTGGAGGCATCACGCTACCTGACTTCAAACTATACTACAAGGCTACAGTAACCAAAACAGCATGGTACTGGTACCAAAACAGAGATATAGACCAATGGAACAGAACAGAGTCCTCAGAAATAATACCACACATCTACAGCCATCTGATCTTTGACAAACCTGAGAGAAACAAGAAATGGGGAAAGGATTCCCTATTTAAGAAATGGTGCTGGGAAAATTGGCTAGCCATACGTAGAAAGCTGAAACTGGATCCTTTCCTTACTCCTTATACGAAAATTAATTCAAGATGGATTAGAGACTTAAATGTTAGACCTAATAACATAAAAATCCTAGAGGAAAACCTAGGTAGTACCATTCAGGACATAGGCATGGGCAAAGACTTCATGTCTAAAACACCAAAAGCAACGGCAGCAAAAGCTAAAATTGACAAATGGGATCTCATTAAACTAAAGAGCTTCTGCACAGCAAAAGAAACTACCATCAGAGTGAACAGGCAACCTACAGAATGGGAGAAAATTTTTGCAATCTACTCATCTGACAAAGGGCTAATATCCAGAACCTACAAAGAACTTAAACAAATTTACAAGAAAAAAACAAACAACCCCATCAAAAACTGGGCAAAGGATATGAACAGACATTTCTCAAAAGAAGACATTCATACAGCCAACAGACACATGAAAAAATGCTCATCATCACTGGCCATCAGAGAAATGCAAATCAAAACCACAATGAGATACCATCTCACACCAGTTAGAATGGCGATCATTCAAAAGTCAGGAAACAACAGGTGCTGGAGAGGATGTGGAGAAATAGGAACACTTTTACACTGTTGGTGGGATTGTAAACTAGTTCAACCATTATGGAAAACAGTATGGCGATTCCTCAAGGATCTAGAACTAGATGTACCATATGACCCAGCCATCCCATTACTGGGTATATACCCAAAGAATTATAAATTATGCTGCTATAAAGACACATGCACACGTATGTTTATTGCAGCACTATTCACAATAGCAAAGACTTGGAATCAACCCAAATGTCCATCAGTGACAGATTGGATTAAGAAAATGTGGCACATATACACCATGGAATACTATGCAGCCATAAAAAAGGATGAGTTTGCATCCTTTGTAGGGACATGGATGCAGCTGGAAACCATCATTCTTAGCAAACTATCACAAGAACAGAAAACCAAACACCGCATGTTCTCACTCATAGGTGGGAACTGAACAATGAGATCACTTGGACTCAGGAAGGGGAACATCACACACCGGGGCCTATCATGGGGAGGGGGGATGGGGGAGGGATTGCATTGGGAGTTATACCTGATGTAAATGACGAGTTGATGGGTGCAGCAGACCAACATGGCACAAGTATACATATGTAACAAACCTGCACGTTATGCACATGTACCCTACAACTTAAAGTATGATAATAATAAATAAATTAAAAAAAAAAAAAAAAAAA